>NC_048571.1:56814795-57097295 GCF_013265735.2 Oncorhynchus mykiss
AAGTCCAGTACCCAGTTGCACAGGGCGGGGTCGAGACCCAGGGTCTCGAGCTTGATGACGAGCTTGGAGGGTACTATGGTGTTGAATGCCGAGCTGTAGTCGATGAACAGCATTCTCACATAGGTATTCCTCTTGTCCAGATGGGTTAGGGCAGTGTGCAGTGTGGTTGAGATTGCATCGTCTGTGGACCTATTTGGGCGGTAAGCAAATTGGAGTGGGTCTAGGGTGTCAGGTAGGGTGGAGGTGATATGGTCCTTGACTAGTCTCTCAAAGCACTTCATGATGACGGATGTGAGTGCTACGGGGCGGTAGTCATTTAGCTCAGTTACCTTAGCTTTCTTGGGAACAGGAACAATGGTGGCCCTCTTGAAGCATGTGGGAACAGCAGACTGGTATAGGGATTGATTGAATATGTCCGTAAACACACCGGCCAGCTGGTCTGCGCATGCTCTGAGGGCGCGGCTGGGGATGCCGTCTGGGCCTGCAGCCTTGCGAGGGTTAACACGTTTAAATGTCTTACTCACCTCGGCTGCAGTGAAGGAGAGACCGCATGTTTTCGTTGCAGGCCGTGCCAGTGGCACTGTATTGTCCTCAAAGCGGGCAAAAAAGTTATTTAGTCTGCCTGGGAGCAAGACATCCTGGTCCGTGACTGGGCTGGATTTCTTCCTGTAGTCCGTGATTGACTGTAGACCCTGCCACATGCCTCTTGTGTCTGAGCCGTTGAATTGAGATTCTACTTTGTCTCTGTACTGGCGCTTAGCTTGTTTGATAGCCTTGCGGAGGGAATAGCTGCACTGTTTGTATTCGGTCATGTTACCAGACACCTTGCCCTGATTAAAAGCAGTGGTTCGCGCTTTCAGTTTCACACGAATGCTGCCATCAATCCACGGTTTCTGGTTAGGGAATGTTTTAATCGTTGCTATGGGAACGACATCTTCAACGCACGCACGTTCTAATGAACTCGCACACCGAATCAGCGTATTCGTCAATGTTGTTATCTGACGCAATACGAAACATCTCCCAGTCCACGTGATGGAAGCAGTCTTGGAGTGTGGAGTCAGCTTGGTCGGACCAGCGTTGGACAGACCTCAGCGTGGGAGCCTCTTGTTTTAGTTTCTGTCTGTAGGCAGGGATCAACAAAATGGAGTCGTGGTCAGCTTTTCCGAAAGGGGGGCGGGGCAGTCCAATACCAGTCCAATACCAACTGACATACCTGTATGCCTCCTCCTCTGTATACCTACAGACACAAAACTGAGCAGTTCAGTCATCTACACCCAATACAGCTAGCCTTCAACATATTTGTATAGTATATATATTCATACATATTACCTCTTTGTTGATTGATATCCATTGAATTGTGTCCACTTTCTGTTTTAGAAAGATTTGCGCAAATATAAGAAGATAGCTGGTATCATCATAAAACAATATAAATGTAGATCATACAAGGGACAAACCTTGCCTTAAATTGAGGAGATCTTTACAGTTTTTCAGTTAAGTGCCTGCACCTCCTGTCCTTTCATATTCAAATCCAAATGTTTCATTTGGGAAATTAGGTTCCTGCACAAACCCCTACTAACTAAGGAGGTTTCTCGCTGAAACCCATCTCCTATGGGGTTCTTGGAATAACCTTTTAGGGGCAATTTTCAGTGCCAAGAACCCTAAGGTTCTTTGAAGAACTTTGAGGATCCTACAAGAACCCTTGTTGAACCCCTGATTTTTAGAGTACAGGTGTGTATTGTGCAAGACAACAGTCATAATATGGATAGAAAAATCATAGCACAAGTGCATGAAAGCCAAACACACTACAGCCAATAGGCCTACCTCAGACATGATGTTGTGTATCCACTCCTGTTCAGTTTGAGTTCAGTGAACTAATTGGTATAAACTACTTAAAAAAAAATAATACTGTAAAGTCCTACTTAAGTAGTTTTTTGGGGTATCTGTACTTTACTTTATTATTTATATTTACTGCACTACCTTCCTAAAGAAAATAATGTACCTTTTACTCCATACATCTTCCCTGACAGCCAAAAGTACTCGTTACATTTTGAATGCTTAGCAGGACAGGAAAATTGTCTAATTCACACAGTTAGCAAGATGACATCCCTGGTCATCCCTACTGCCTCTGATCTGGCAGGCTCAACAAACACAAATGTTTGTAAATGATGTCTGAATGTTGGAGCGTGCCCCTGGTTTGCTAAATATAAGCAATTTGAAATGATCATACTTTTACTTTAGTAGTATTTTACTGGGTGACTTTCACTTTTACCATTTTCTATGAAGATACTGTATCTTTACTTTTACTCAAGTATGAGAATTGGGTACTTTTTCTACCACTGCTAATATGGTGAGAGTTGAGTAGAAAGGATGAGAGGAATAAAGAGGATGAATATGAGGGTGCAGCCTGGAGGTGGATGAGGCCCAGTGGAGTTGGGTTTCAGGGGGGGGGGGGGGGGCTGCAACAGGAGGAGTCAGAGTTTGTTCAGCAGGCAAACCAAGGAGGGTTAGTTCGGGTCTGTTCGTTTCACTAACTGAGGCTGTTTGGTTCAGTCGCTGAATGCAGTGAAAAGTTTACACAGCTCATCAGACAGTCGCTGTTTTCGTGGGCCGAGGAACAACTGAGCTGACGGATGAGCGGACATTGTTGTTTTTTTCCTCAGGTGTGACTGGCAATAGGTGTAGGCAACAAAAGTGCCTGCTCCTTTGTAAACAACAGAGATTTGAGATGAAGATACCGGACGTGATTCAAGCCCTCCTCTTGGTCCAAAGTAAGTAGCCAACCCAACTTGAAATACTACACTGTTATTTTATTAGCTTTTCGACTACTATAATTTTGTCAAGCCTATACACAATGTGTTCATTTTGGGTCATGATGCATTTGTTCTCGCCTAGTTTAACCTAACACACACCACAGTGAGTCTGAGCAGTTATGCACTGTTTTAGCACTAGATTTGTGAATGTGTGTGTGAGTGTGAGTGCGTGCATATACATGCACACATGGGTATGGGGGTATGGGTCCTGTTGCCAAACCAGCAAGGAAAGCTCAACATTTCAAAGGCTGAAGTGGATGGCACATTTTCTCATGCCCACATAATGTCAGATGAGAGGTAGTCCTACCCTGTTGTTGTTTGGACAGAAATTCTCATCTAAAGAAAAAACAGCTGCTAGAACTCTGCTTCCAGACAGAACTATGAACTGTGTGTTTTGTCTGTCTGTCTGTCTGTCTGTCTGTCTGTCTGTCTGTCTGTCTGTCTGCCTGCCTGCCTGCCTGCCTGTCTGTCTGTCTGTCTGTCTGTCTGTCTGTCTGTCTGTCTGTCTGTCTGTCTGTCTGTCTGTCTGTCTGCCTGCCTGCCTGCCTGTCTGTCTGTCTGTCTGTCTGTCTGTCTGTCTGTCTGTCTGTCTGTCTGCCTGCCTGCCTGCCTGTCTGTCTGTCTGTCTGTCTGTCTGCCTGCCTGTCTGCCTGTCTGTCTGTCTGTCTGTCTGTCTGTCTGTCTGTCTGTCTGTCTGTCTGTCTGTCTGTCTGTCTGTCTGTCTGTCTGTCTGCCTGCCTGCCTGCCTGCCTGTCTGTCTGTCTGTCTGTCTGTCTGTCTGTCTGTCTGTCTGTCTGCCTGCCTGCCTGCCTGTCTGTCTGTCTGTCTGTCTGCCTGCCTGTCTGCCTGTCTGTCTGTCTGTCTGTCTGTCTGTCGGTCTGTCTGTCTGCCTGTCTGTCTGTCTGTCTGTCGGTCTGTCTGTCTTTGCTTATTTTTTTTTGCTCCTATCGATTCTCTTAACAGAGGACTGTAAAGCAGTTGACTATTATGGGATGTGTGTTTGGATACTGGTTGATGACCGGTACAGTTTTCACTTACTGATTCACTGGAATGGAAGGCACAGCTGTTCAGACTAGAGCATGCATCAGTCTCTCTCTCTCTCTGTGTGTGTGTGTGTGTGTGTGTGTGTGTGTGTGTGTGTGTGTGTGTGTGCATGCCTCTATACAGACACAAGTCTGTGTCTGTGCATGCCTCTATGCAGGTATATGTTTGAGTACATTATGTGTTTGACTATGTATCTAATATACAATGTGTGTGTTTCTGTCATTGGGTGTTTCTGTGGTCTGGAGTAACAAAGAGTAAATGACAGTGTGTTTTGTAGGGTCTGTTTTTCCAGTGTGGTAAAGTTGTGGTGTAAGTTGCATGCTCTAGTCTGGTGGGGCTGATTCCTCTTACTAAACACCCACTCTGAGCTCCTGGACAACACAGCTACATAGGCTTACCCTCCACCACTCTCTCACACACCTCATCCTCATACTCACCCCCATCGCCTCACCTCTCTTCCATCAGAGCAAAAAGCTGCCACCTTACGTCCTCCTTCCTTTCTCTCTGGTTCAACCTGCTTTCCCAACACTTTCCTACCCTCTCTCTCTCTGCCCATTTATCTATTTCTCCCTCTCTGCCCATTTATCTATTTTTGCCTCTCTGCCCATTTATCTATTTCTCCATCTCTCTCTGCCCATTTATCTATTTCTCCCTCTCTCTCTGCCCATTTATCTATTTATCCCTCTCTCTCTGCCCATGTATCTATTTCTCCCTTTCTCTCTGCCCATTTATCTATTTCTCCCTCTCTCTGTGCCCATTTATCTATTTCTCCCTCTCTCTCTGCACATTTATCTATTTCTCCCTCTCTCTCTGCACATTTATCTATTTCTCCCTCTCTCTGCCCATTTATCTATTTCTCCCTCTCTCTCTGCCCATTTATCTATTTCTCCCTCTCTGTCTGCACATTTATCTATTTCTCCCTCACTCTCTTCCCATTTATCTATTTCTCCGTCTCTCTCTCTGCCCATTTATCTATTTCTCCCTCTCTCTCTGCCCATATATCTATTTCTCCCTCTCTCTCTGCCCATTTATCTATTTCTCCCTCTCTCTCTGCCCATTTATCTATTTATCCCTCTCTCTCTGCCCATGTATCTATTTCTCCCTTTCTCTCTGCCCATTTATCTATTTCTCCCTCTCTCTCTGCCCATTTATCTATTTCTCCCTCTCTCTCTCTGCCCATTTATCTATTTCTCCCTCTCTCTCTGCCCATTTATCTATTTCTCCCTCTCTGTCTGCACATTTATCTATTTCTCCCTCGCTCTCTTCCCATTTATCTATTTCTCCGTCTCTCTCTCTGCCCATTTATCTATTTCTCCCTCTCTCTCTGCCCATTTATCTATTTCTCCCTCTCTCTCTCTGCACATTTATCTATTTCTCCCTCTCTCTCTCTCTGCCCATTTATCTATTTCTCCCTCTCTCTCTCTGCCCATTTATCTGTCTCCCTCTCTGCACATTTATCTATTTCTCCCTCACTCTCTGCCCATTTATCTATTTCTACCTCTCTCTCTGCCCATTTATCTATTTCTCCCTTTCTCTCTGCCCATTTGTCTATTTCTCCCTCTCTCTCTGCCCATTTATCTATTTCTCCCTCTCTCTCTGCCCATTTATCTATTTCTCCCTCTCTCTCTGCCCATTTATCTATCTCTCCCTCTGTCTCTGCTCATTTATCTATTTCTCCCTCTCTCTCTCTGCCCATTTATCTATTTCTCCCTCTCTCTCTGCCCATTTATCTATTTCTCCCTCTCTCTCTCTGCCCATTTATCTATTTCTCCCTCTCTCTCTCTGCCCATTTATCTATTTTTCCCTCTATCTCTGCCCATTTATCTATTTCTCCCTCTCTCTCTCTCTCTCTCTCTCTCTCTCTCTCAATTAAATTCAATTAAATTCAATTTAAGGGACTTTATTGACATGGGAAACATATATGGTAATATTGCCAAAGCAAGTCAAGTAGATAATATGCAAAAGTGAAATAAACAATCAAATGAACAGTGAACATTACACTCACAGAAGTTCCAAAAGAATAAAGACATTTCAAATGTCATATTATGTCTATATACAGAGTTGTAGCAATGTACAAATGGTTAAAGTACAAAAGGGAAAATAAATAAGCATAAATATGGGTTGTATTTACATTGGTGTTTGTTCTTCACTGGTTGACCTTTTCTTGTGGCAACAGGTCACAAGTCTTGCTGCTGTGATGGCACACTGTGGTATTTCACCCAGTAGATATGGGAGTTTATCAAAATCGGGTTTGTTTTTTAATTCTTTGTGGATCTGTGTAATCTGAGGGAAATATGTCTCTCTAATATGGTCATGCATTTGGCAGGAGGTTAGGAAGTGCAGCTCAGTTTCCACCTCATTTTTTGGGCAGCGTGCACATAATCTGTCTTCTCTTGAGAGCCAGGTCTGCCTACGGCGGCCTTTCTCAATAGCAAGGCTATGCTCACTGAGTCTGTACATAGTCAAAGATTTCTTTAAGTTTTGGTCAGTCACAGTGGTCAGGTATTCTGCCACTGTGTACTCTCTGTTAAAGGCTAAATAGCATTCTAGTTTGCTTTGTTTTTTGTTTAATCCTTTCCAACGTGTCAAGTAATTCACTTTTTATTTTCTCATGAGTCTAATTGTGTGGCTGTCCTGGGGCTCTGTGGGGTGTGTTTGTATTTGTGAACAGAGCCCCAGGACCATCTTGCTCAGGGGACTCTTCTCCAGATTCATATCTCTGTAGGTGATGGCTTTGTTATGGAAGGTTTGGGAATCGCTTCCTTTTAGGTTGATGTAGAATTTAACGGTTCTTTTCTGGATTTTGATAATTAGCGGGAATCAGTCGAATTCTGCTCTGCATGCATTATTTGGTGTTTTACTTTGTACAGGGAGGATATTTTTGCAGAATTCTGCATGCAGAGTCTCAATTTGGTGTTTGTCCCATTTTGTGAATTCTTGGTTGGTGTGTGGACCCCAGACCTCACAACCATAAAGGGCAATGGTTTCTATAACTAATTGAAGTATTTTTAGCCAGATCCTAATCTCTCTCTCTCTCGCTTTCTTTCTCGCTTTCTTTCTTTCTTAATGGTACAGCTGTGCATAGTTTTTACCTATACTTCTTCTCTCTGAGTGTGATTGGTGGGCCAAGGTGTGTGTTTGTGGAACTCTGGACAGGATGAGCCAATCAGACGTAAAGTCATCTCAGGTCAGATGGCTTGGACAGAAATCAGAAAGGGATGTTATAAGTCAGTTGGAGCAGCATCCTCTCTCATAGCTTTGTCCTTATAGGCACATATCTGGCATCACTTTAATCCTCCCCAAATCCCAACCATAAACCCATTAGGGATGGAATTGCAAAACTGACCTTGAATCAGCGTGTTGCGGCCTCTTGCTCATCGTCCATGTTCCACCAGAATGTGTTCCTCAACTGAACACTTGATCCAGCGTTTTCCCCCAGTGTGTGGAATGGTTGAAGTTATCCAGTGGCAGGGAAACAGCTTCATGTTGAGTGACCTTTGGCTTTGGACTGGCTGTGACACCTTGGGATTCGATGGGGTCTCTTTAGCTGGCATGCTACTGCTGTAATGTTACTGTAGCTTCTGTGGGTGTTTCCTGAGTCTCCTGTGGTGTGTGTTTCTAACTGTGTTTTTACATACACGTGTGTTCAACCAGAGTCCCATGTTGTGTGTGTGTGTGTGTGTGTGTGTGTGTGTGTGTGTGTGTGTGTGTGTGTGTGTGTGTGTGTGCATGCCTCTATACAGACACAAGTCTGTGTCTGTGCATGCCTCTATACAGACACACGTCTGTGTCTGTGCATGCCTCTATACAGACACAAGTCTGTGTCTGTGCATGCCTCTATACAGACACAAGTCTGTGTCTGTGCATGCCTCTATGCAGGTATATGTTTGAGTACATTATGTTTGACTATGTATCTAATATACAATGTGTGTGTTTCTGTCATTGGGTGTTTCTGTGGTCTGGAGTAACAAAGAGTAAATGACAGTGTGTTTTATAGGGTCTGTTTTTCCAGTGTGGTAAAGTTGTAGTGTAAGTTGCATACTCTAGTCTGGTGGGGCTGATTCCTCTTACTAAACACCCACTCTGAGCTCCTGGACAACACAGCTACGTAGGCGTGTGTGTGTGTGTGACTAGCGTCTGTGTTTGTAATTACAGTACGATGATTCTCATGTTTCTGTTACAGTCCCTGCGGCCTTCCTCTTCACTGCTGGTGAGTCTCAATGTTTTACCGGACTAGTGTGTGTGTTTGTATATACTTAGTATGTGTGCAACTTTAATGTGTTAGGTCTGAGTGTGTGTGTTTGTATATACCTAGTATGTGTGCAACTTTAATGTGTTAGGTCTGAGTGTGTGTGTATTAGTTATGACCGTGTTTGTGAGTGTGTTTATGTCATGCAAATACTCTAAGTGCATGCTTCTCTCTCTCTCTCTCGCTTTCTCTCTCTCTCTCTCTCTCTCTTTCTTTTAGTGTTGGCTCAGTCCGACAGCAGCAGTGTGGTTGTTGCGGGCTACAACGTGAGCGCCCCCACTGGCTCTAGGGTGGTACTGCAGTGTGTGAGCGGGCGCATGGTGTGGACCAGGGACAGTCTGAAGGACAGACAGAGGGTGGTCCACTGGGACCTGTACCGCCCAGGGCCAGACTATGCCATGGAGAGGGTTGCAGACATGTTCTCTGCTGGAGACCAGCGCATCTATAACGGACACAACCAGGGGAGGGTCAGCCTCAGCCAATCAGCTTTCAACGACGGAAACTTCTCTCTCGTCATCAGAGGTGATAGCTGTCTGTCTTTTTGTCTGTTTCTCTTAATGTGATTTGAGGCCATCTCTTTCTCCTTATCTTTCTCTCTCTCTCTCTCTCTCTCTCTCTCTCTCTCTCTCGCTCTCTCTCTCTCTCTCTCTCTCTCTCTCCCACTCTCTCTAGACATTGCGATAAGTGACCGAGGCCTGTACTCCTGTAACCTGCACCATCACTACTGTCACCTGTATGAAACGATCAGAATACAAGTCAACGTCACCAAGTCACGTAAGTTCTGCCTTATCCTCAAGTAGGGGAAAATAGTTACAATATGGTAATATTGTGGTCCTAACCTCTCTCAACGTGTGGTTGTATTGTGATCTGTGTGGGTTTCAGGTCGTAAGGAGCAGCGGTTCTGGGACGGTCAGAAAGCTGTGTTTGTGGTGTTGGTAGGCAGCACGGTGGTGTTGCCGTGTGTGAATCGCCGCTCTGTGTGGACAGAAGATGGCAGTGAGGAGGAACAGCAGGTGTGTGTGTGTGTGTGTGTGTGTGTGTGTGTGTGTGTGTGTGTGTGTGTGTGTGTGTGTGTGTGTGTGTGTGTGTGTGTGTGTGTGTGTGTGTGTGTGTGTGTGTGTGTTATGAATGCTTTTTTACAGCACTAGAATGAGATGAGGAAGAATTGGACAGTGATGTCATTTAGGAGGAATGTAAATGGGCAGGAAGACAAATGAAACTCCAAGTGAATGGAACTGAACGGAAGGATTGGAACAGATGGCTTCCTTAATGACATGATCTCAAATACTTCTCAGTCTCAGTCTTGTCATGTATATTTCCTGTGCACTTTTATCACCTAATATCTATCTTAACCCTCTATCCCATCTTAGGTAGTGCATGCTTTCCCAGGATTGATTTCAGTAATCATGTAAAGTCAGTCCAGTGATTACTTCAAAGGTAGTTGGAAAGAAAGATGTATGGTCTCTTTTACTATAATGTATTGTCCAATCCTTCTCTATCTGGTCTTAGGTGGTGCATTGGGACCGGCAGCCTCCGGGTGTTCGTCACGACCGTGCAGACCGTCTGATAGACCTGTATGCCTCTGGGGAGCAGCGCAGCTACGGACCCCTGTTCCTACAGAGGAAGATGAACATTAGCGCTGAGTCCTTCACACAGGGAGACTTCTCTCTGGCTATCTCTGCCCTGCAGGTCCTCTATAACACCATCCCGTGTCTGTCTGTCTGTGCACAACATGTAACAACTGTGTAACATCATAGCAACTACAGTGGTACAGTGGTAAAACAGGGATCTCTGACTGTATGCATCTGGCTGTCTGCCCCACAGCCAGGAGATCAGGGTCTGTACACCTGTCACCTACATCATCACTACTGTGGTCTTCATGAGAGAAGACAGTTTCAGCTCACCGTAGGCCCAGCTGAGCCTCAGGCTACTGTTGCCCCCAGAGCACTGCCCAACCAAGACAAGGGTGAGATACTACATGTACACACACAGACATACATAATATACAGTACACACAGATACACACTATACTGCACTCCAGTTGACCACTGTAGAAATCGTACACGTGCTTATGTACAACTTAGAGAGAAATCCCAGTTGCTCTTTCATTTGCTCTCCTCCCTCCCTATCCCTTCTTCCCTATCGTCCTCATCATTGGCTTTTCCTTTTTTCCCAAACAGCACATTTTAAGAGGGAGGAGGGGAGGAGGAGCAGGGAAAGAGAAAAGAGAAGGAGAGGAGAGGGGGAGTATAGGAGGAGCAGGGAGAGAGAAAATAAAAGGAGAGGAGAGGGGGAGTAACCAGTCGTAGTTAGGGGATTTGTTTTATGAGCAGCTCTTCCTGCCTTGTCAGCTAGTGCGGCGCCAGACCCCTAAACCACCCTCCTCCCTCTTCCTCACCCCCAATACCCCTCCTTACGACACCTCCCCCTCTTCACCCATCTCTCCCAACCCAACCCAGCCTTCCAAATCCTCCTTACCCCAACCCACCCTGGCCAGTCTCCCTAACCTGCCCACTCCTTACCCCTCCTCCAAACCCAAACAGCCTTCCAAACATCTCCTTCCTTACCCCTTCTCCCACTCCTTACCCCTCCTCCCATCCAAGATAGCCTTCCAAATCTCCCATGCCTAACCTAGCAAACCCACCCACGCCAGTCTCCCTAACTTCCTAAACCCACTCCACCACCTCTCAGCATTCAACTCCCCCCTCCCCACTCTCAAGAGGGAAAATGTGGAGGGTAGATGGAGTGTGGGTGACGGGGAGGGGGGTGTAGTCTGAGGTTAGTTTTGAGGATCTGGTTTTGTCTTCAGACAGTCCCTGTCCCATTCCGCTCACTCTGCCACCAGACTCTCTCCCCCTCCCAGTTAGCTATGCTCTCTCCCTTTCTCGTCCTTTCTCGTCCTTTCTCTCCCTTTCTCTCCCTTTCTCTCTAATTCCCATTATTACCTCCTTTTCTTTCTCCTTTGTTTCTTTGCTCCATGATCAGCAGATAACTATGTGTTTATGTCTGGAAATCAGCCAACCCACCACTGCAAATGTAGAGAGAGAGGGTGTGTGTGTGTGTGTGTGTGTGTGTGTGTGTGTGTGTGTGTGTGTATGTGTGTGTGTGTGTGTGTGTTCGGGGAGGGGAGGGGAGGGGGTGCTATTCTGAAGCCACAAATGGGAGAATGTGGGAAAGTCATTGAGTGTGGTTGAGAAATATCTGTGTTCTTTGGAGCCATGGCTGTGTGTGTACAGTATGTGTGTTTGGGTGTGTGTGTTTTCTCTCAATTCAAAGTTCCTCTAATCTCAGTGGAATAACATGTTTAAAACTTAACTCTTAGCAATTCCCAAACCCCCTACTACACCCCACCTCCCATCCATGACAGAACTGACAGACAGACACAGACAGACAGACAGACAGACAGACACACACACCGACACACACACCGACACACACACCGACACACACACACACACACACACACACACACACACACACACACACACACACACACACACACACACACACACACACTAGTAGATTCTGTGCCTGTAGTACCCTCTGATTCTACCCAGCGTGTCTGGCTTGCTGTTGACTTTGGCCCAGACCGGACATTCTAAACGAGTTAGAGCATTTTTCTCTCTCCCTCTATCTCTCTCTTTATCGCTGTCTCATTCCTGTTTTTCTCCTCTCCCTATCCTGAGGTAACCACAGGCACTTATTTGAACTTGACTTTGCCTACGTCTTGAGTTTGTTTACCTCCATCTCATCAAAATGTGTTCACTTTTCTCTCTCCCTCATGCTCTCTTCCTCCCCTCTGCCTTTCTCTTTCTTTTTCATTCTCCTACTTTCTCTCTCTCTTTTTCATTGTTTATTGACAGAATCAGGAAGATCGCCTCAAAAGGGCATTGGATAGCATGAACAAAGGCAAATCATCTGGATGGGACATTATTCCTATTGAGGTCTATTAGATTTTAAAAAAAAATCAGAGACAGCAGAGGTTCAAACTGTAGAACCCAGTTCCTACATTTAAATATAAAAATGGATTTGATCAATCTAAACTATGCTACATTTTATCTCTGGGACACTCAGGATGACAAATCATTGCTAGATTACTGAATGTAAGTACATTATTTACCTTCAGAGGTGAATGTATCAAACCAGTTGCTGTGATAAAAGTGTTTTGTTGTTGTGCACTCTCCTCAAACAATAGCATGGTATTTTTCACTGTAATAACTACTGTAAATTGGACAATGCAGTTAGATTAACAAGAATGTAAGCTTTCTGCCCATATAAGACATGTCTATATCCGGGAAAGTTTGCTGTTACTTACAACATCATTCTAATCACATTAGTGCACGTTAGCAACAACCGTTTAGGGACACCAATCCCGTAGAGTTAAAAAAAAGGTAAGGATGCCACCCAGTGTTCTCACTATCGCCACCTATCTTTGATAAACACAGATATTAAACTGTTTTCTAAAAATGTTGTCACCCCCTCTCAACACGGACCAAAATTGATCCGCACGGACCTCGGTCGACTATTACATATCTTAGATGCTTCATCAGAAACAACTGTATTATCTCTCCATGCAGAAACAGCTTTTGATAGATTAGAATAGTTATATCTCTGGTCTGTCTTGGAACATATGGGAATTGGCTCCAATTTGATTAAAATGATTAAAATGCTATATGCCAATCCCTCAGCTATAGTAATAACAGGAAATATCTGCTCCATCCAGAATCACAAGAGTCTGCAGACAAGGCGATCCAATTTCACCCTTGCTATTTTTATTATATATGGAACACCTGGCCCAGGCAATTCGTCAATCAAAGGAAATAACACACATTCCCCTCAAATCAATTGATCACTTCATCTCATTATATGCAGATTATATTTTACTATATCTAGACTAGTGGTCACCAACAGGTCGATCGCGATCGCTGGTTGATCTCCAAGGCATTCCTAGTAGGTTAAACATTTCTGCAAAAAATTGATAAAGGCTGCATTCCAAACACTTAACAGACACACCCTCTCCCCTCAGCCCTCAAATTAAGTGGACATTTCTGATGATGTTTCATGATGTCTGACGAGTTTACACTTGCAGGGCAAGGGGCGAGGGAGGAAGGAATTCATTTTAAGTGGACCGCCCCTGCCCTGAAATTCGTCACTCGGTAATTGGGGGTGCTTTATATGCGCTACAGTCAATTATGATTGCATGCCTACTTATATTAACTATATAATTATTAATATACGCCTACTGTATGATAGATAGCAAATTAGTTAGCTTACTAACATTAGCCTGCCTAGCTGGAACTTCTGAAGAAGGGAAATGTTCTATTTCTACAATTTCCAAAAGATAACCAAACAAAAACACCATTACCTTTGCGAGACGTGTTTGTGGATGAGTAGCACAATTTCGAACTTATTTACATTCATTTTTACTTACGTTGACTTCTCCATATTGACCTTGAGGTTTTAAGTTTTGAATGTACAATCATCGCATATTGAATTATGGGGTGTTTCAGGCCCTGAAGTGAACATATGTCACACCCTGATCAGTTTCACCTGTCCTTGTTATTGTCTCCGCCCCCTCCAGGTGTCGCTTGTTTTCCCTGGTGTATTTCCCTGTGTTTCCTGTCTCTCTGTGCCAGTTTGTCTTGTATGTTCCAAGTCAACCAGTGTGTTTTTCCCATGCTCCTGCCTGTTCTATTCTCTTTTACTAGTCCTCCCGGTTTTGACCCTTGCCTGTTTTCTGGACTCTAACACGGTGAGACGTCTCCTGGGTGTTTGACCATGGGGCAGGGGTTTCCAGTGCCTGGTTGACTGGGGGGGTTATGGCCCGGAGGAGAGGTGCTGGGTTCCAGCTAGAGACATCCTGGATTCAGCCCTCATCACCAACTTCCACCGCCGACACCCCGGTCAACCAGGTGGCGTCCTACCATGCTCCTGCCGTTTCTATTCTCTTTTACTAGTCCTCTCGGTTTTGACCCTTGCCTGTTTTCTGGACTGTACCCGCCTGCCTGACCATTCTGCCTGCCCTGACCTCGAGCCTGCTTCCCATGCTGTTCCTCCTGGACTCTGAACTGGTTTTGACATTTTGCTGTCCATGACCATTCTCTTGCCTACTTCTTTTGGACTAATAAATATCAAAGACTCAAACCATCTGCCTCCCGTTTCTGCATCTGGGTCTCTGACTGACGAGCAACCCTAGTTGCTAGGGGGGTTGGATGGAGAGATGTTGGCTGGGTGGGGTTGGGGGCGGAGTCCCACTTCTTTTTTGTTACCTTTTTCTGTTATTAATACTTAAACTCTGTATATATTACTTCACGTTTTTTGTTGTTGAGTGGCAGCCTATGGGTACATGTTTTCTAAACTTAAACATTTACATGGATAATGTATCTGTATTCCACCCCCCCCCCCCCCCCCCCCCCCCCCCCCCCCTCAAAAAATGACAAAACAAATCAAACTTGGTCATAAAAAAGAACAGGAACTTCACTTGATGATAGAGAGAAACAAAACAATTAGGCAACAACAAATTCAATCCCTTTTAGACAACTTCCTGGACAAAACGTTCCTCTGTAATAGTGAAGGTGTAAACTTGGCAGTAGAAAATCTAAACAGTATATGTGACCTCTCGGCTTCCCTATAAAATCTAAAAATGTCAAACAAATAACTGAAGAAAGTTAACAACAATGACAAATGGTTCAATGAAGAATGTTAAATCCTAAGAAAGAAATTGAGAAACCTATCCAACCAAAAACATAGAGACTCAGAAAACCTGAGTCTACGCCTTCACTATGGTGAATCACTAAAACAATACAGAAATACACTACGGAAAAAGAAGGAACTGCGCATCAGAAATCAGCTCAATATAATTGAAGAATCCATAGAATCCAACCCCTTCTTGGAAAATTTGAAAACACTAAACAAACAACACAAAGAATGATCTATCCAAAATGGAGATGTATGGGTAAACCACTCCTCCAATCTTTTTGGCCCTATAAAAAAGAACAAACAGCAAAAACATAAGCATGATAAAATACAAATCTTAGAATCAACTTAAAGACTACCAGAACCCACTGGATTCTCCAATTACATTGAATGAACTACAGGACAAAATACAAACCCTCCAACCCAAAAAGGACTGTGGTGTTGATGGTATCCTCAATGAAATGATAAAATATACAGACAACAATTTCTAATTGGCTATAATTAAACTATTTAACATCATCCTTAGTGCTGGCATCTTCCCCAATATTTGGAACCAAGGACTGATCACCGCAATAGGTGGAGACAAAATTGTCCCCAATAACTACCGTGGGATATGCGTCAACAGCAACCTTGGGAAAATCATCTGCATTATCATTAACAGCAGACTTGTACATTTCCTCAGTGAAAACAATGTACTGATGTACTGACAATGTACTGACTGTAATGCACGTATTCACCCTGCACACCATAATTGGCAAACAAACAAACCAAAACAAAGGCAAAGTCTTCTCATGCTTTATTGATTTCAAAAAAGCCTTTGACTCAATTTGGCATGAGGGTCTGTATGCAAAAAAACCCCACATTTCTTTCCACAGGGCCATGGGGTGAGACAGGGATGCAGCTTAAGCCACACCCTCTTCAACATATATATCAACGAATTTGCGAGTGCATTAGAACAGTTCGCAGCACCCGGCCTCACCCTACTAGAATCTGATATCAAATGTCTACTGTTTGTTGATGATATGGTGCTTCTGTCACCAACCAAGGAGGGCCTACAGCATCACCTAGAAAAGAGCTGTTAAAATTCTTCAACCACCTAAAAGGAAGCGATTTAAGCTGTAGAAGAGTCCCCTAAGCAAGCTGGTCCTGTGGCTCTGTTCACAAACACAAACAGACCCAACAGAGCCCCAGAACAGCAACACAATTAGACCCAACCAAATCATGAGAAAACAAAAAGATAATTATTTCCAATGTGTCAAGTAATTAACAAAGAAACAGAGCAAACTAGAATGCTATATGGCCCTTAACAGAGAGTACACAGTGGCAGAATACCTGACCACTGTGACTGACCCTAAACAGAGAGTTCACAGTGGCAGAATACCTGACCTCTGTGACTGACCCAAACTTAAGGAAAGCTTTGACTATGTACAGACTCAGTGAGCATAGTCTTGCTATTGAGAAAGGGCGTCGTAGGCAGACCTGGCTCTCAAGAGAAGACAGATTATGTGCACGCTGCCCACAAAATGAGGTGGAAACTGAGCTGCACCTCCTAACCTCTTGCCAAATGTATGACCATATTAGACACATATTTCTGTCAAATTACACAGATCCACAAAGAATTAAAAAACAAACCCGATTTTGATAAACTCCCATATCTACTGGGTGAAATACCACAGTGTACCATCACAGCAGCAATATTTGTGACTTGTTGCCACAAGAAAAGGTCAACCAGTGAAGAACAAACACCAATGTAAATACAACCCATATTTATGTTTATTTATTTTCCCTTTTGTATTTGAACTATTTGCACATTGCTACAACTCTGCATGTAGATATAATATGACATTTGAAATGTCTTTATTCTTTTGGAACTTCTGTGTGTGTAATGTTTACTGTTAATTTGTATTGTTTATTTCACTTTTGTTTGATCTACCTCACTTGCTTTGGTAATGTTAACATGTGTTTCCCATGCCAATAAAGCCCCTTGAATTGAATTCAATTGAGAGAGAGATTCTACAAGTATGGGTAGCTGAAGCCCAATATGGCGTGTGGGTGTCGAAAGGAGTGCACACTTACAAAAAATAAAGGGTTCTTCGGTTTATCTCCATTTTTATTTATTTTAATTTGATTTATATTACCTTTATTTCACCGATCTGGCCAAGATAAAGCGTAGCAATTCGACACATACAACAACACAGAGTTACACATGGAATAAACAAAACATACAGTCAATAATACAGTAGAACAAAAGAAAACAAAGTCTATATACAGTGAGTGCAAATGAGGTAAGTTATGGAAATAAATATGCCATGGTGGCGAAGTAATTACAATATAGCAATTAAACACTGGAATGGTAGATTGGCAGAAGATGAATGTGCAGGTAGAGATACTGGGGTGCAAAGGAGCAAAATAAATACATAAATACCAGTATGGGGATGAGGTAGGTAGATAGATGGGCTGTTTACAGATAGGCTAAGTACAGGTGCAGTGATCTGTAAAATGCTCTGACAGCTGGTGCTTAAAGCTAGTGAGGGAGATGTGAGTCTCCAGCTTCAGAAATTTTTGCAATTCGTTCCAGTCATGGGCAGCAGAGAACTGGAAGGAAAGACAACCAAAGGAGGAATTGGCTTTGGGGGTGACCAGTGAGATATACCTGCTGGAGCGCGTGCTACGAGTGGGTGCTGCTATGGTGACCAGTGAGCTGAGATAAGGCAGGGCTTTACCTAGCAGGGTCTTGTAGATAACCTGTAGTCAGTGGGTTCGGCGATGAGTATGAAGCGAGGGCCAACCAACGAGAGCGTACAGGTCGCAATGGTGGGTAGTGTATGGGGCTTTGGTGACAAAACGGATGGCACTGTGATAGACTGCCTCCAGTTTGTTGAGTAGAGTGTTGGAGGCTCACCGAAGTCGAGGATCGGTAGGATGGTCACTTTTACAAAGGTATGTTTGGCAGCATGAGTGAAGGATGCTTTGTTGCGATATAGGAAGCCGATTCTAGATTTAATTTTGGATTGGAGATGCTTAATGTGAGTCTGGAAGGAGAGTTCACAGTCTAACCAGACACCCAGGTATTTGTAGTTGTCCACGTATTCTAAGTCAGAGCCGTCCAGAGTAGTGATGCTGGACGGGCGAGCAGGTGCGGGCAGCGATCGATTGAAAATTTAGTTTTACTTGCGTTTAAGAGCAGTTGGAGGCCACGGAAGGAGAGTTGTATGGCATTGAGGCTCGTCTGGAGGTTAGTTAACACAGTGTCCAAGGAAGGGCCAGAAGTATACAGAATGGTGTCGTCTGCGTAGAGGTGGATCAGAGAATCACCAGCAGCAAGAGCAACATCATTGATGTATACAGAGAAGAATAGGAAAACTGTTTTGGTGCTAGGTAGAACCCTTTGTAGGGTTCGTCATAGAACCCTCTATAAATGGTTCTACCAAGAACCCTTTTATCACCTAAAGGTTTTTCCTAGAACTCTCTATGAACGGTTCTACCAAGAACCCTTTTTATCTTTTAACGGTTATTCTTAGAACCCTCTATGAACGGTTCCACCAGCCTTATTAGCCTTTTAAATTGAAGTCTTTATGACTACATACTGTATATCAAAAGGCCTTTCTTTGAGGGCCTAATTATACCCTAACAATGGTGTTAGGAAACTCCTGGTTTACAGGCCACATCAGGCCTGCAAATCACATTATGCACACTTGCAAAGTGATGTGTACTTCCTATTGGAATCCAGCCAGAATGAGGATATCCAGCAATTAGAACTTTTAATCACCCGCAGCCTGAATTCAGAATGGGAAGATGGGAAGATCTAAACCAGGGGCATCAAACTCATTCCTTGGAGGGCCTAGTGTCTGCTGTTGGTTTTTGTGTTTTCCTTTCAATTGAGACCTAGACAACCATTTGAGGGGAGTTCCTTAGTAATTTGTGACCTTAATTCATCAATCAAGTATAATATAACGCTCGTCCTCTTCTTCTGACGAGGAGTCGCAAGGATCGGACCAAAGGGCAGCGTGGTACGTGTTCATGACGATATTTATTCAACTCAGAACACTAAAACAAAAATAACAACGAGAATGATACGAAACGAAACAGTCCTGTCTGGTGACATACACAAAGACAGAAAATAAACACCCAAGAAACACAAGTGGGAAAAGGCTACCTAAGTATGATTCTCAATCAGAGACAACTAACGACACCTGCCTCTGATTGAGAACCATACCAGGCCAAACGCAAAAACACAACATAGAAAACGGAACATAGACAACCCACCCAACTCACGCCCTGATCATACTAAAACAAAGACATAACAAAGGAACTAAGGTCAGGACGTGACATACTAGGGAGGAGCGAAAACCCGCTGACACTTGGTCCTCCGTGGAATGAGTTTGACACATGTGATCCAAACCATCTAACCTGGAAGTGAATGTCAAGGGTGACAGTCACATATACAACGCATACTGGCAAATGTACAAACTCATACTACTCAACGATGCACCAAAAAAGAGCCTATTAGTTTCCTCAAAAGCAAACAAAGAACAGCTCCATAATCATACAAATAAAATACACTACACACATCATCAGTTCAACAGTGTTGAATAATACTGTTCATCTTTAAAAAGACTTTGTCTAAAATCTACTGACCGGAGGCAGCGGAGGAAAAAACCAAGGGCACTATTTCAAAAATTAGAACCACCAATTAGCATCATGTATTGACCTTCACTAAACACATCATCATACTTAAAAAAAAAAAAAAATTTAAACAATCGTCAGTTTTATAACTGAACATTTACAGTTATTTGTGGAAAAATAAAATACAACTCCAAACTCTCACGGTACGGTAATTGCTTGGTGAAAAAACAAAAACAAAAACAATCAAGACCGTCTAACATATAGCAGAATGCTTTCGACACACCCACTCCTTTCCTTTCGACACATCCACTCCTTTCCCTTCGACACATCTACTCATTTCCTTTCGACACACCCACTCCTTTCCTTTCGACACATCTACTCCTTTCCTTTCGACACACCCACTCCTTTCCTTTCGACAAATCCACTCCTTTCCATTCGACACATCAACTCCTTTCCCTTCGACACACCCACTCCTTTCCTTTCGACACACCCACTCCTTTCCTTTCGACACATCCACTCCTTTCCTTTCGACACATCTACTTCTTTCCTTTCGACACATCCACTCCTTTCCTTTCGACACATCCACTCCTTTCCTTTCGACACACCCACTCCTTTCCTTTCGACACATCCACTCCTTTCCATTCGACACATCAACTCCTTTCCTTTCGACACACCCACTCCTTTCCTTTCGACACATCAACTCCTTTCCTTTCGACACACCCACTCCTTTCCTTTCGACACATCCACTCCTTTCCTTTCGACACATCTACACCTTTCCTTTCGACACATCTACTCCTTTCCTTTCGACACACCCACTCCTTTCCTTTCGACACACCCACTCCTTTCCATTCGACACATCAACTCCTTTCCCTTTGACACACCCACTCCTTTCCTTTCGACACACCCACTCATTTCCTTTCGACACATCCACTCCTTTCCTTTCGACACATCCACTCCTTTCCTTTCGACACACCCACTCCTTTCCTTTCGACACATCCACTCCTTTCCATTCGACACATCAACTCCTTTCCTTTCGACACACCCACTCCTTTCCTTTCGACACATCAACTCCTTTCCTTTCGACACACCCACTCCTTTCCTTTCGACACATCCACTCCTTTCCATTCGACACACCCACTCCTTTCCTTTCGACACACCTACTCCTTTCCTTTCAGCACATCCACTCCTTTCCTTTCGACACACCTACTCCTTTCCTTTCGACACACCCAGTCCTTTCCTTTCGACACGCCTACTCTTTTCTACTCCTTTCCACTCATTTCCTTTCGACACACCCACTCGAACATACTCCAATCACCATATTAGGCTGCAGCTGCCCCCCTTCTCCCCCCTCCTATTTGGCCCACTTCTCAGTGTTGTTCAGGCAGAGTGTGGAAGGGTCTGTCTGAGACCACACACACACACACACACACACACACACACACACACACACACAGAGAGAGAGAGAGAGAGAGAGGAGGATCCCAGGAGATGGACCAAGGCCAAACAAACAGATGGTTTTGAATCAGATCCCTTTGTTTACGGTCGTCTCTGTGTTAAGTCTACCATGACTTGCTTGAAGAGTTACAGTACAGAAACCACTGAATCCCCAACTCTTTCCCTCTGTCCATCCTTCCATCACTCTCTCTCCTTCCCTCCTTCCCTCTCTCTGTCTTTTACTGCCAGGAAAAGTAAATCACAGTATGACTTCAGGTCTGGAACTCGTTTTGGCTCAGACACGCTGGGCAGCTGCTCCCCGGCTGCCTCTTGCCTTGCACATTTTTTACGAGCATAAAGGAAACCAGCAGTTGTAGTGGCTCTACTTCTCAACACTCAGTAGTTCAGCACACAGCTATTGTTGATTGTCCAATTGTTGTCCACTATCATGGATATTTATAATTTTTTTTACAATGTTACAACACGGCTTGGCACTGGTAGGGATGACATCATGGCGTTGGAGTTCCCAATTGACATGACAAAAGAGACAAAGATGCACGTAAACATACACACACACACATACTGAACACACACACACACACTCAATAACTGTGAGATTGACTTATACTGGCTTTTCAGGGAAAGGAATTTAAATGCCCTAGCCAATGATTTCACAGTCTGATCTACCATCTATGTTGCCACTATAAACACCCCTCCCTCCCCAAGAACGGTCTGAAATCAAATCTGTACAAATACCTAAAAGCAAGTACAGTCGTACAGAAACTAAATAAAATTTTTGGGGACATTTCCCTAAGCCTGAACATAGCAAACAGGTCGGTTAATGATTTATTATGTCTATGAGCTCTATTGTACAGGAGTTGATCCAAGGTATTTAGCTGTTGTTGTTCATTCACGTTACCAGAGCAGCATCAGTGAAGCTTCCAACAGTGACCAGAGTGCCCCACCTGGTGGCCAGAATATACTTTTATCTTAGTCTGGGTGTATTACAGACAGGGGGAGCCATTGGTTAACAATCCTCTCCCTGTTCCTCAGAGGATAGCAAGGCTGAGGCGCCACGTGTCATCAACGTCATCCTGCCCGATCAGCGACATCATTTCCTGCTGCCCCTTGGCTACATCCTGACGACACTCCTCCTCCTGGCCTTCATTGTGCTCATCATCATCATCGTTACCCAGCGACGCAAGACCAAAGGTCTGAGCTCCTGTACTTAGACCTGACTAACTAACTTTGGATCTGTGTCTGTCAGCTTTCTCTCTCTGTCAGTGAGTCTGAGTCAGCCTGTCTTCATCTTTACTGTGTTTTTGTGTTTCAGCGGTGGAGTTTTACCCACAGACATCTATGAGGTGAGAAACTTGGACACACACATGCACACGCTCGCTTGCTCACTCACTCACTGACTCACTCACTGGCACACTCACTCCTCTCTCTGTGATAGATCCAACAGGGGTGACATGGCCACCAATGAGTTTGAGATGGACGTTCCTGAAGTCAAGACGTGCAACCAGGAGGAGAATAAACTAGGTGTGTGTGTGTGTGTGTGTGTGTGTGTGTGTGTGTGTGTGTGTGTGTGTGTGTGTGTGTGTGTGTGTGTGTGTATTCACTCCACTCTCTTCTGTTTCTCAGACTACAAAAACAACCTGCTGAGGGAGAAGGTTCAAATGTCCACCCTGCCCAAAGTCATCGACCTGGACAAAGGTAACAAACACACACACACACACTTAAACCCTCCATGTCTCTCATCCATATGAAGTATGCAGGGCCGGCTCTAGCCTTTCTTTCTTTTTCTTTTCTTTTTTCATAACACACTTTATGCAATTCTACACATTTTGCCATGGGGCAGATAATTATTTTAGCAGTTTGAAAGCAAATTTCCTGCAATTCTACACATTTTGCCATGGGGCAGATAATTATTTTAGCAGTTTGAAAGCAAATTTCCTGCAATTCTACACATTTTGCCATGGGGCAGATAATTATTTTAGCAGTTTGAAAGCAAATTTCCTGCAATTCTACACATTTTGCCATGGGGCAGATAATTATTTTAGCAGTTTGAAAGCAAATTTCCTGCAATTCTACACATTTTGCCATGGGGCAGATAATTATTTTAGCAGTTTGAAAGCAAATTTCCTGCAATTCTACTCATTTTGCCATGGGGCAGATAATTATTTTAGCAGTTTGAAAGCAAATTTCCTGCAATTCTACACATTTTTCCATGACTTATGCCATGTTCATGATATCTGATTGTGTGTGACTAACAAAATCAATGGGGGCCCCCTGGAGGTCAGGGCCCCTGAGCACGTGCCCTGCATGCGCTCGGTATTCGGCCATGATTACCACAAGTTTAGATAACTGGCGAGACTAATTTACCACTGTAAAAATTGTTAGCAAATGGGCTAATATAGTGACTCTTAGTTACTGACAAAACAAGGGGAAAACTGATGATGCACAACACATTTTCTAACTTACACAACAGTACATTTTGAGGTTTTTTAAATACACTGAGTGTACAAAACATTAAGAACACCTTCCAACAAAAATATTTCTTTAACTCGTCTCCTCCCCTAAATCTATACCATTTTTTAATATTTTTTAATATTTTTAAATTTTACCCCCCAATTTTCTCCCCAATTGTTTAGTAGCTACTATCTTGTCTCATCGCTCGGGAGAGACGGAGGTTGAAAGTCATGCGTCCTCCGATACACAACCCAACCAAGCCGCACTGCTTCTTAACACAGCGCCATCCAACCCGGAAGCCAGCCGCACCAATGTGTCGGAGGAAACACCTGGCAACCTTGGTTAGCGCGCACTTCGCCCGGCCCGCCATAGGAGTCGCTGGTGCACGATGAGACAAGGATTTCCCTACCGGCCAAACCCTCCCTAACCCGGACAACGCTAGGCCAATTGTGTGTCGCCCCACGGACCTCCCGGTCGCGGCCGGTTACGACTGAGCCTGGGCGCGAACCCAGAGTCTCTGGTGGCACAGCTGGCACTGCGCCACCCGGGAGGCCCTTAAATCTATACTATTTTGATGTGAATAGAACAAGTGACATAAATAAGGGATCACAGCTTTCACCTGGATTCACTTGGTCAGTCTATGTCATGGAAAGAGTAGGTGTTCTTAATGTTTTGTACACTCAGCACAAAATATTACATTCAATTTACTATATATATATATATATATATATATATATATATATATATATATATATATATACAGTGCCTTGCGAAAGTATTTGGCCCCCTTGAACTTTGCGACCTTTTGCCACATTTCAGGCTTCAAACATAAAGATATAAAACTGTATTTTTTTGTGAAGAATAAACAACAAGTGGGACACAATCATGAAGTGGAACAACATTTATTGGATATTTCAAACTTTTTTAACAAATCAAAAACTGAAAAATTGGGCGTGCAATATTATTCAGCCCCTTTACTTTCAGTGCAGCAAACTCTCTCCAGAAGTTGAGTGAGGATCTCTGAATGATCCAATGTTGACCTAAATGACTAATGATGATAAATACAATCCACCTGTGTGTAATCAAGTCTCCGTATAAATGCACCTGCAATGTGATAGTCTCAGAGGTCCGTTAAAAGCGCAGAGAGCATCATGAAGAACAAGGAACACACCAGGCAGGTCCGAGATACTGTTGTGAAGAAGTTTAAAGCCGGATTTGGATACAAAAAGATTTCCCAAGCTTTAAACATCCCAAGGAGCACTGTGCAAGCGATAATATTGAAATGGAAGGAGTATCAGACCGCTGCAAATCTACCAAGACCTGGCCGTCCCTCTAAACTTTCAGCTCATACAAGGAGAAGACTGATCAGAGATGCAGCCAAGAGGCCCATGATCACTCTGGATGAACTGCAGAGATCTACAGCTGAGGTGGGAGACTCTGTCCATAGGACAACAATCAGTCGTATATTGCACAAATCTGGCCTTTATGGAAGAGTGGCAAGAAGAAAGCCATTTCTTAAAGATATCCATAAAAAGTGTTGTTTAAAGTTTGCCACAAGCCACCTGGGAGACACACCAAACATGTGGAAGAAGGTACTCTGGTCAGATGAAACCAAAATTGAACTTTTTGGCAACAATGCAAAACGTTATGTTTGGCGTAAAAGCAACACAGCTCATCACCTTGAACACACCATCCCCACTGTCAAACATGGTGGTGGCAGCATCATGGTTTGGGCCTGCTTTTCTTCAGCAGGGACAGGGAAGATGGTTAAAATTGATGGGAAGATGGATGGAGCCAAATACAGGACCATTCTGGAAGAAAACCTGATGGAGTCTGCAAAAGACCTGAGACTGGGACGGAGATTTGTCTTCCAACAAGACAATGATCCAAAACATAAAGCAAAATCTACAATGGAATGGTTCAAAAATAAACATATCCAGGTGTTAGAATGGCCAAGTCAAAGTCCAGACCTGAATCCAATCGAGAATCTGTGGAAAGAACTGAAAACTGCTGTTCACAAATGCTCTCCATCCAACCTCACTGAGCTCGAGCTGTTTTGCAAGGAGGAATGGGAAAAAATGTCAGTCTCTCGATGTGCAAAACTGATAGAGACATACCCCAAGTGACTTACAGCTGTAATCGCAGCAAAAGGTGGCGCTACAAAGTATTAACTTAAGGGGGCTGAATAATTTTGCACGCCCAATTTTTCAGTTTTTGATTTGTTAAAAAAGTTTGAAATATCCAATAAACGTCGTTCCACTTCATGATTGTGTCCCACTTGTTGTTGATTCTTCACAAAAAAATACAGTTTTATATCTTTATGTTTGAAGCCTGAAATGTGGCAAAAGGTCGCAAAGTTCAAGGGGGCCGAATACTTTCGCAAGGCACTGTATATGTGTGTTTATTTATTTATCACAATAGTCTCTCTCTCTCTCTCTCTCTCTTTCAGAGATGGAGAAGGTGTATTGGAAATGAGAGGGGAGTCAGCTTGCCGCTGGCTGGTCCAGAGGCAGACGCTACAGACACAGGTTGCATTCCAAACCAACCCCTAGGCCCTCAGCTACTGGTGTTTCAGTGTACTGTAGGGATGTCCACTCTACTCCACTAGACCAACCCCTAGGCCCTCTGCTACTGTTGTTTCAGTGTACTGTAGGGTTGTCCACTCTCCTCCACTAGTCCCACCTCTACATTCCACCTCAAGTTAGACCCTTCACTCACATTTGATAACCACAATGGGATTGTAAATCTTACTGTATGCTTCACAGGTGAAACAGTTTGAGCATATATTATGACAACATGTTGTGACGTTTTTGTTCGTTTTGATGTTCGGCAGGTTCATGCACACAAAACATTTTCTTGAGGCAAGTCAAAGTTCGGTAGTCGAAGTCTACACCCTTTTTGTCGGTGATTGGTCAACTTAACTACTCCTAGTAGGAATGGGAACTATTGAAGGGATTCTTGAAAGAAGTGTTTGTTGTCATTTTTTCACGCGACTAAGATCTCCTCGTCCAAAACGCCAATTTATTACAGATTTCTGGATTTATCTTCGATTAATTCTGACTATTTTGAGGAAGTGTATACTGGCTATGTTGTTGCTTCGGCGTCTCGTGTTTTTTTCTTGTTTTTCAAGCGAAGGTCTTTTAAGGGAGTATGTGAGGTACAGACGTTTGCTTAACTTAGCCGAGTTCTGCTAGGAGCAAAGCGAACCTAGTACGTGGGCGCCTTTAAACAGTTAAACAGCAATACTATTACCTTCTTATTGTTACAATTATGTCATTGGTTGCAAAAACTGCTGTTGTGGGAAGGTATTTATTTACAAAGATGCACAGGGTTTAAATGACAGGGTTACCGAAGCCCAGAGTTTTTCCCAAGTTAGGTTAGATGGTTAGGGTAACTCCAGTCCCTATGAGGCAGGCACCTGTGTTCTCTCAGCACCACTGAACCCTCTAGAGGGGAGTGAAGACCATGACTTCTTCAGACAGCATTACACGCTACAGATATAAGTTATCCTTAGACACAGACCTAGGATCAACGTACAATCCCAACATTAACCATTAAGAGGGAACAATGCATAACTGGCCATAGATCTGTTGTGTACGGGCAACTTGATCCTACTCCGCTTCACATTCGCAACTACAGTATATACAGTAATTGTTAATAAAAACCTATTGTGAGTGATCATACTGCCATCACATGACTATATTGGTGTATTGTACAGTCACCTTTTGACTGACTAGGTCGTCATTGTAAAATATAACTAGTTTTCAATGACTTACCTGGCTAAACAGAATAAAATAAAGTGATACAAGTGTAATTTTCTAATAAATAAGCCATTGCATTGCACATTATGAACTGTTTGTATTTGTGTACTCTGATGCTTTATGTTACTATTGTATTGTATCGTTAATGGACTGAATCCCTTATATCCGTTAAGTTGACACTTTCCTGTATCATGTCTCCTTGTCTACATAACAAATAGCTTATTGGGACAATAAAGATCTACTCTACCCAACTCTACTTTCTGTCTAGACTTTCCTCTGTCAACAGTCCTTCCATCTTATTGCAACAGAGACATTTTATGTTAAAATACTCACATTATTCTTTGCTCTCCTTGTTTGTTTGGTGTAAATTCACTTGTTCATGAATTCTACAAACAAAGCATGCCTGAAAAAAAACACTCAACTGGCTCTGTAGTGCAAATGAAACCACATGCATTACAGCTGTGGAGAGGCACATTCATTCATATTTATGAGAGGTATTGACATGTTGAATGCACCAAGCTTTCTGTTTGAACTACTGGCGCTCAGCTTGGACACCCATGCATACTCCACAAGACATGCCACAAGAGGTCTTCCATAGTCAGAACAGACTATAGAAGGCGAACAGTATTAAATAGAGCCATGACTACATGGAACTCTATTCCACATCAAGTAAGTTATGCAAGCAGTAAAATTGTATTTAAAAAAACATAAAAAAACACCTTATGGAACAGCGGGGACTATGAAGCAACACAAACATAGGCACAGACACATGCATACACACCCACACAATAGCATACGCACTATACACACATGTACACATGGATTTTGTACTGTATATATGTGGTAGTGGTGGAGTAGGGGCCTGAGGTCACAGTCTGTGAATGTATTGTAATGTTTTTAAAATGGTATAAACTGCCTTAATTTTGCTGGACCCCAGGAAGAGTAGGTGCTGCCTTGACAGGAACTAATGGACCCCAGGAAGAGTAGGTGCTGCCTTGACAGGAACTAATGGACACAGGAAGAGTAGGTGCTGCCTTGGCAATAAATAATGGACCCAGGAAGAGTAGGTGCTGTCTTAGCAGGAACTAATTGACCTCATAAAGAGTAGGTGGTGCCTTGGCAGGAACTAATTAACCCCAGGAAGAGTAGGTGCTGCCTTGGCAGGAACTAATTAACCTCAGGAAGAGTAGGTGCTGCCTTGGCAGGAACTAATGGACCACAGGAAGAGTAGGTGCTGCCTTGGCAATAAATAATGGACCCCAGGAAGAGTAGGTGCTGCCTTGACAGGAACTAATGGACCCCAGGAAGAGTAGGTGCTGCCTTGGCAATAAATAATGGACCCCAGGAAGAGTAGGTGCTGCCTTGGCAGGAACTAATTAACCTCAGTAAGAGTAGGTGCTGCCTTGACAGGAACTAATGGACCCTAGGAAGAGTAGGTGCTGCCTTGGCAATAAATAATGGACCCCAGGAAGAGTAGGTGCTGCCTTGGCAGGAACTAATTAACCTCAGTAAGAGTAGGTGCTGCCTTGACAGGAACTAATGGACACAGGAAGAGTAGGTGCTGCCTTGGCAGGAACTAATGGACCCCAGGAAGAGTAGGTGCTGCCTTGACAGGAACTAATGGACACAGGAAGAGTAGGTGCTGCCTTGGCAGGAACTAATGGAACACAGGAAGAGTAGGTGCCGCCTTGGCAAGAAATAATGGACCCAGGAAGAGTAGGTGCTGTCTTAGCAGGAACTAATTTAACTCATTAAGAGTAGGTGCTGCCTTGGCAGGAACTAATTAACCTCAGGAAGAGGAGGTGCTGCCTTGGCAGGAACTAATTAACCTCAGGAAGAGTAGGTGCTGCCTTGGCAGGAACTAATGGACCACAGGAAGAGTAGGTGCTGCCTTGGCAGGAACTAATGGACCACAGGAAGAGTAGGTGCTGCCTTGGCAGGAACTAATGGACCATAGGAAGAGTAGGTGCTGCCTTGGCAGGAACTAATGGACCACAGGAAGAGTAGGTGCTGCCTTGGCAAGAAATAATGGACCCCAGGAAGAGTAGGTGCTGCCTTGGCAGGAACTAATGGACCACAGGAAGAGTAGGTGCTGCCTTGGCAGGAACTAATGGACCACAGGAAGAGTAGGTGCTGCCTTGGCAAGAAATAATGGACCCCAGGAAGAGTAGGGGCTGCCTTGGCAGGAACTAATGGACCACAGGAAGAGTAGGTGCTGCCTTGGCAGGAACTAATGGACCACAGGAAGAGTAGGTGCTGCCTTGGCAGGAACTAATGGACCACAGGAAGAGTAGGTGCTGCCTTGGCAGGAACTAATGGACCATAGGAAGAGTAGGTGCTGCCTTGGCAGGAACTAATGGACCACAGGAAGAGTAGGTGCTGCCTTGGCAAGAAATAATGGACCCCAGGAAGAGTAGGTGCTGCCTTGGCAGGAACTAATGGACCACAGGAAGAGTAGGTGCTGCCTTGGCAGGAACTAATGGACCACAGGAAGAGTAGGTGCTGCCTTGGCAAGAAATAATGGACCCCAGGAAGAGTAGGGGCTGCCTTGGCAGGAACTAATGGACCACAGGAAGAGTAGGTGCTGCCTTGGCAGGAACTAATGGACCACAGGAAGAGTAGGTGCTGCCTTGGCAGGAACTAATGGACCACAGGAAGAGTAGGTGCTGCCTTGGCAAGAAATAATGGACCCCAGGAAGAGTAGGTGCTGCCTTGGCAGGAACTAATTAACCTCAGTAAGAGTAGGTGCTGCCTTGGCAGGAAATAATTAACCTCAGGAAGAGTAGGTGCTGCCTTGACAGGAACTAATGGACCCCAGGAAGAGTAGGTGCTGCCTTGGCAATAAATAATGGACCCCAGGAAGAGTAGGTGCTGCCTTGGCAGGAACTAATGGACCACAGGAAGAGTAGGTGCTGCCTTGGCAAGAAATAATGGACCCCAGGAAGAGTAGGGGCTGCCTTGGCAGGAACTAATGGACCACAGGAAGAGTAGGTGCTGCCTTGGCAAGAAATAATGGACCCCAGGAAGAGTAGGTGCTGCCTTGGCAGGAACTAATTAACCTCAGTAAGAGTAGGTGCTGCCTTGGCAGGAAATAATTAACCTCAGGAAGAGTAGGTGCTGCCTTGGCAGGAACTAATGGGGATCCATAATAAATATAAATACAAATAAATCATCAAACCAATTTTAAGATTCATACAGATTTGATTGGTGCACGTAGCACATCTATCACAATATTAACAAGATACAGGGGAAAAATAGATGTTCTTTATTCAGAATTCCCTTCAGTGTTTAACTGAGTGTTTTGCTTTGGGAGAAACTGAGTGTAAATTTACCATGGCAGACAGTTGTATGAATGACTCCCCTTTATAGCTGCTGTAGCAGTCAGTGACGCACTCTGGGTTCCATGGCCAATGAAGTGATAGTGTTTCTGCCTAACAAGGTGAGATATTCTGCCTTTAAATCCCAACCCATTTACTAGAGGTGCAGCCCTGCCGGTGGTATGTGATGCATAAATGTACATACACACATGCACACAAACACACATCAATTAGAGTTTACAGGAGACGTGGCACGGAAGTGCTCTGCAGAGTGAAGATGGTCTGAGCTGTGAATCACACACATCATTTACTGAAGCCTCTGAGGTGACACTGAGAGAGGGTGGGGGTGAGTGGGGGGGGGGGGGGGGGGGGGCAAATAGAAAGAGGGAAATGGAATGAGAGGTAGAGGAAGAGTGAGAGGTGACAAAATAACAGACTAATGCACAGGCACATGACTAGGGTATAGATCAGGAAATCCTAATCCTAGTTCTGGGGACTTAGGTTGAGAGGGAGAGAGGCATGGAACAGGCTATCTGTGTGTGTTTTGGTTTAGCTATCCTTGTGGGGATCAAGGATAGTAAAACAAGGAAAATTCGGACAAGTGGGGACATTTTGCCTGTCCCCACAAGGAAAAAGGCTATTTTAGGCTTGAGGGTTAGGTTTATGGTTACAATTGGGATTAGGGTTAGAATTATGGTTTGGGGTTAAGGTTAGGATTAGGTTTATGGAAAATAGGATTTTGAATGATAATGAATTGTTTGGTCCATAGAAGGATTGTAAAACAAACGAGTGTGTGAATGGGGAAGTGAATTCAGGGGCCATTTTGGGGTGTGAATCAGCATTGGCAGTCACCGATGGACACTCACACCAACACATACAGTGGGGAGAACAAGTATTTGATACACTGCCGATTTTGCATGTTTTCCTGCTTACAAAGCATGTCGAGGTCTGTAATTTGTATCATAGGTACACTTCAACTGTGAGAGACGGAATCTAAAAAAATCAAAAATCCAGAAAATCACATTGTATGATTTTTAAGTAATTAATTAGCATTTTATTGCATGACATAAGTATTTGATCACCTACCAACCAGTAAGAATTCCGGCTCTCACAGACATGTTTTTTTTTCTTTAAGAAGCCCTCCTGTTCTCCACTCATTACCTTTATTAACTGCAACTGTTTGAACTCGTTACCTGTATAAAAGACACCTGTCCACACACTCAATCAAACAGACTACAACCTCTCCACAATGGCCAAGACCAGAGAGATGTGTAAGGACATCAGGGCTAAAATTGTAGACCTGCACAAGGCTGGGATGGGCTACAGGACAATAGACAAGCAGCCTGGTGAGAAGGCAAAAACTGTTAGCGCAATTATTTGAAAATGGAAGAAGTTCAAGATGACGGTCAATCACCCTCGGTCTGGGGCTTCATGCAAGATCTCACCTCGTGGGGTATCAATGATCATGAGGAAGGTGAGGGATCAGCCCAGAACTACACGGCAGGACCTGGTCAATGACCTGAAGAGAGCTGGGTCCACAGTCTCAAAGAAAACCATTAGTAACACACTACTCCGTCATGGATTAAAATCCTGCAGCGCACGCAATGTCCCCCTGCTCAAGCCAGCGCATGTCCAGGCCCGTCTGAAGTTTGCCAATGACCATCTGGATGATCCAGAGGAGGAATGGGAGAAAGTCATGTGGTCTGATGAGACAGAAATAGAGCTTTTTGGTCTAAACTCCACTCGCCGTGTTTGGAGGAAGAAGAAGGATGAGTACAACCCCAAGAACACCATCCCAACCGTGAAGCATGGAGGTGGAAACAGCATTCTTTGGGGATGCTTTTCTGCAAAGGGGACAGGACGACTGCACCGTATTGAGGGTAGGATGGATGGGGCCATGTATCGCGAGATCTTGGCCAACAACCTCCTTCCTTCAGTAAGAGCATTGAAGATGGGTCGTGGCTGGGTCTTCCAGCATGACAACGACCCGAAACACACAGCCAGGGCAACTAAGGAGTGGCTCCGTAAGAAGCATCTCAAGGTCCTGAAGTGGCCTAGCCAGTCTCCAGACCTGAACCCAATAGAAAATCTTTGGAGGGAGCTGAAAGTCCATATTGCCCAGCGACAGCCCCGAAACCTGAAGGATCTGGAGAAGGTCTGTATGGAAGAGTGGGCCAAAATCCCTGCTGCAGTGTGTGCAAACCTGGTCAAGAACTACAGGAAACGTATGATCTCTGTAATTGCAAACAAAGGTTTCTGTACCAAATATTAAGTTCTGCTTTTCTGATGTATCAAATACTTATGTTATGTAATAAAATGCAAATTAATTACTTAAAAAGCATACAATGTGATTTTCTGGATTTTTGTTTTAGATTCCGTCTCTCACAGTTGAAGTGTACCTATGATAAAAATTACAGACCTCTACATGCTTTGTAAGTAGGAAAACCTGCAAAATCGGCAGTGTATCAAATACTTGTTCTCCCCACTGTATACACTGTGTACAGTAACACATACACTCACACCAACACATATACACTCGGTGTACACTAACACATACACTCACACCAACACATACACACTCGGTGTACACTAACACATACACTCACACCAACACATATACACTCGGTGTACACTAACACATACACTCACACCAACACATATACACTCGGTGTACACTAACACATACACTCACACCAACACATATACACTCGGTGTACACTAACACATACACTCACACCAACACATATACACTCAGTGTACACTAACACATACACTCACACCTGCGCTGTGCAGATTTATTAGGGTGGCATCAGGACAAGCTGGTTAAATGTGTCACCCCTGACGCACGCTATGCCAAAAGAGGGAAGGAGAGAGGTAGATAGTGAAAAAGAAAGATGGAAATGAGAGGGAGAGAGGTTGGTTTATTGGGCCTCCCTGTCAGCCTCACCGACAGTACTGGGCAATATTTACAACTCAGGGCAGATGGATTGAGAGAAGATAGGAGAGAGGGAGGTATATAAGGCAGGGTATGGATCCAGAGCAAAGCACCTGATTGAGACCTGCAGGGATCCACAGAGAAAGAGAGAAAGAAGAAAACGTAACACAGAAACGGCATCCTCTACAGTTGGTTCTGACACAGTGTTGCCACCAGCTTCAAACACAACAACAGACAAATATAGCTGCAGACTCTGTGTTGCAGTACAGACGGCTGGGAAACAGCTACCGGCAGACATACAGGAGTGCAGCACCTGTAGGACAGTACAGACAGTAGACAGTACTACAGACAGTTTGGAGGCAGTACAGACGGTCCAGTACAGACATGCAGTGTAAGCGTTTCCTTTCGTGTGTTCTGCTGCTTACCGCCGCCGGACCCCTCCTCACACACCCTGTCTCACACTCTAACGAGATGTCCTACACCGGAACAGGTGAGTGACACAAACATACAAGCACACACACACACGTTATATCATGTTGTATATATACATGTCATGTTAAGTCACGTTATGTCATGTTTTCGCATCTGTAGAGGAGGACCAGGTGGTGAGTCCAGAGGAGCTGTCCCTTTCTGACCACACCTACAGATTCCACAGTGCACCTGGCCTTGGCAGTGAGTGACATTGAGTGTTTGTGTGTCAGTTTGTACATCAAAATAGAGAGCGGGTCTATGGTGTTAGCCTTGTGTGAGCAGCACGATGTGAGGGCGGGTCTGATGGTCTTCTCTAAATGTGTGAGTCCGTATATGAGAGAGACAGAGAATGTAAACATATACCTAACCAGGTCTGTTTCCACTGGTCTATGTACAGATCTAAGATCAGCAGTGTTCAGCCCAGACCAGGCCGTGAGAGAGGTGAGAGATCAGTCCATCCAAAACAACCTAGCAATCTCATTGAACACAGGCACCTTTCACATACTAAGCATTCAGCAAAGTATCAAAGCTCTCCCCTCCTCAACTCTTGTTCCTTTCACTTACTCTCTCTACTACTTAATTTATTTATCTCGCTCTCTCTCAGGTGCTGTTGGAAACACCAGCTTTGAGCCCTCAACCTCATTTCCTGGGCAGCAGAAGAGAGTACAGAAAGAGAACCACCACCGAGTGCTTCTGGAAGTATTGTGTCTAGGAGTGACACACACACACACACACACACACACACACGATACATAGTATGTATTTATTCTGTTGTGTTCAGGCACAGCTCAGGTGTACATAGTGAAATAGTGAATATGAGTAATACACATGACTGTGTAGTGTTGTATGTACAATAATGAATAAAACAGTATGTTTGGAGATCAGCTTGTGTTGATTGTGCCTCAGTGACAAATCTCTTGAGAACTCAGTGTCAGGACTGTGTATGTGATTGTGTGTTGATAGACGACCAGATTGAGACCTAGAGACTGTTGGACTAAAAGCTACCTTTGAAGGAAGATTAGCTAGGAAAGGTTTCCAAAAAAAATCCCAGAAAGTGAAGTGGTTGCAGCTTGTTAAGGTTAGGACAAGGAGTACTAGGGGAACCTTTGGCATCGTAGAGACACAATAAACAACAATCACAAAATTAGAAATCGAAAGGAGCAGAAGCGGTGGAACGTCATGGCAACTGTTCATTCTCGGTCCAGGTTCACAACTGTGCCTTCTGGAGTCCCTGTTCTGGTCCATGGATCCAGGGAACAGCCCAGACGTTGTACTGCAGTTCAACTCCCCGTCACTGTCTGTATCATACTGAGGGTTTCTTTGTCCGTAACATCACCCCGTATCTCAGAGTGTGTGTCCATACACATGTCACTCCTAGACAACATATGGCCCTTCTGCTTGTCAGATCCATTTGCTCGCTAGACAAAAATCCAGAGTTAATTTGGAGTGGGAGTCGGCTTAGGGCTGTAACTGTCCATACAATCACCCTGCCAGTATCACCCAGAGTATGTGTCCATAACATGTGGTATCAGGCCATCCAGGTTCTAAACAGCCTGAAGAACAGACTCCCAAATTAATATACACAGGGTCTATAGTGAGAGAGAGGGAGGGACAGAGAGAGAAAGTACAAATGATCCATGGGAATCTAACAAAATCTGTCAGAAGTGATCCAATTGGGGTCCAGAGACCAGCCAATAAGAATACCCGTCTCTCACCTGACAGAAAGTGCCGATCAGAATGCTCCATTCCTCTGTGCCCTCCGGCCCAATACAGCCTCTTATGCAGCTGTTCAGATCTGTGTATGTGTGTTAATCTGTGTCTGAAGATTCTAGGGCAGCCTTTCCCAAACTCAGTCCTGGGGACCCCAACATTTGTTTTTCAAAAATATTAGTTTTTTGAAGTTCATCCAAGTGTTTCTTGCACAGAGATTTCAAGATCCTCTGTCCAACTTTCATCACTCACTCTCCTGTCGGATTTATCTATACTTATGCACAATCGCAAAATGTGTTTATTTACAATTATAAACTGAGTGGTTTGAGCCCTGAAAGCTGATTGGTTGAAAATCGTGGTATATCAGACAGCGTACCACAGGTATGACAATTACTTTTTACTGTTCTAATTAAGTACGTTAAGGGGTATATAATAGCAATAAGGTACCTCAGGGGTTTGTGGTATATGGCCAATATACAGAGGCTAAGGGATGTGTCCTAACAACAGTCCTTAGCCATGGTATATCGGCCATATACCACACCTCCTAAGGCTTTCTGGTTTAATCATAGCAGTCAAAAAAGGTTAAGTCAACATCCATTGATGGAAAATGATCAGGAGAGTTTAATAAGGGCAAATTATCTTGCGACATACAGTGGGGCAAAAAAGTATATAGTCAGCCACCAATTGTGCAAGTTCTCCCACATAAAAAGATGAGAGGCCTGTAATTGTCATCATAGCTACACTTCAGCTATGACAGACAAAATGAGAAAAAAATCCAGAAAATCACATTGTAGGATTTGTAATGAATTTATTTGCAAATTATGGTGGAAAAAAAGTATTTGGTCACCTACAAACAAGCAAGATTTCTGGATCTCACAGACCTGTAACTTCTTCTTTAAGAGGCTCCTCTGTCCTCCACTCATTACCTGTATTAATGGCACCTGTTTGAACTTGTTATCAGTATAAAAGACACCGGTCCCCAACCTCAAACAGTCACACTCCTAACTCCACTATGGCCAAGACCAAAGAGCTGTCAAAGGACACCAGAAACAAAATTGTAGACCTGCACCAGGCTGGGAAGACTGAATCTGCAATAGGTAAGCAGCTTGGTTTGAAGAAATCAACTGTGGGAGCAATTATTAGGAAATGGAAGACATACAAGTCCACTGATAATCTCCCTCGATCTGGGGCTCCACGCAAGAACTCACCACGGGGGGTCAAAATGATCACAAAATAGGTGAGCACAAATCCCAGAACCACACGGTGGGGACCTAGTGAATGACCTGCAGAGAGCTGGGACCAAAGTAACAAAGCCTACCATCAGTAACACACTACGCTGCCAGGGACTCAAATCCTGCAGTGCCAGACGTGTCCCCCTGCTTAAGCCAGTACATGTCCAGGCCCGTCTGAAGTTTGCTAGAGAGCATTTGGATGATCCAGAAGAAGATTGGGAGAATGTTATATGGTCAGATGAAACCAAAATATAACTTTTTGGTAAAAACTCAACTCGTTGTGTTTGGAGGACAAAGAATGCTGAGTTGTATCCAAAGAACACTATACCTACTGTGAAGCATGGGGGTGGAAACATCATGCTTTGGGGCTGTTTTTCTGCAAAGGGACCAGGACGACTGATCCGTGTAAAGGAAAGAATGAATGGGGCCATGTATCGTGAGATTTTGAGTGAAAACCTCCTTCCATCAGCAAGGGCATTGAAGATGAAACGTGGCTGGGTCTTTCAGCATGACAATGATCCCAAACACACCGCCCGGGCAATGAAGGAGTGGCTTCGTAAGAAGCATTTCAAGGTCCTGGAGTGGCCTAGCCAGTCTCCAGATCTCAACCCCATAGAAGTTTTTTGGGGGAAGTTGAAAGTCCGTGTTGCCCAGCAACAGCCCCAAAACATCACTGCTCTAGAGGAGATCTGCATGGAGGAATGGGCCAAACTATCAGCAACAGTGTATGAAAACCTTGTGAAGACTCACAGAAAAAGTTTGACCTCTGTCATTGCCAACAAAGGGTATATAACAAAGTATTGAGATAAACTTTTGTTATGACCAAATACTTATTTTCCACCATATTTGCAAATAAATTCATAAAAAACCTACAATGTGATTTATCTAATTATTGACAAGTATGAATAATACGGGTTTATTTAGTAATCTAGGGCAAGATATGACAGAAGAGAAGCTGCATGTAGCTAATTATTGGCAAGTTGAATAATAAGGGATTATTTAGTCTTCTAGGGCAAGATATGACAGAAGAGAAGCTGCATGTATCTAATTATTGACAAGTTGAATAATAGCCTACTAAAGTGTTAGAAATTATAAGCAGAAACATATCTAAATGAGGTAAAAATCCTGCATCCACGGTCAAAAAATCGTTATGCTATCTGACTGTAGCCTACAACCGCATTTTCAATATATGGGGGTAAGGCCGCTGCATGGTCAATCGGCGTCTGCATTGGCCTGCAGCGTTTACGGTGCAACGGCCTCTGCAGAAGTAAGAGCATTCATACTTCTTGCGCTTCAAGGCAGTGCAAAGCTGTTGTGAAGGAAGTTGTCAAGGAAATGAGTTTGTGCTTAAACAGGAAGTCCCGCCCGCACCTACCTACCGTCAACCAAACGAATCATGTCAATGTGGTGCCATATGAAGCCCTCCGCATTATAACATTTGGGAGTCGCTAGATTTGCAGGCCTCCGGTAGCACCGCAATTGCGTTGCAGATCAAGCATAAGTTGGCTGTAAGGGTCTGGGAGCAGTCTAACTTTTATCACATATAGTCAGGCGGTGGGTGCGGCTGAACAGACACCTAACTTGGACACCATAGTGCGTCTGGGTCAGCGAGGCAGCAGTGGTGAGCCAGGCCTACTTGAATTACCACACACTAAAGTCTCCTTTCAATGAAAGTTCCCACAACAATATTGATAATGGTGATCTAAAACGATATAAAAAGGGGAAATGCAATGAGTTCTCCTAGAACATAAAAACTACTAATAAAATAGGAAAATATGGAAATGTGGAAAATAAACAAAATGGGATGGAAAACATCCCATTATCATGAGCAATAATACTATAATAGCTATGATCAGTCAATGAAATGTTTAAAACACAATTTCTTTGACACTTGACAATACAAAGGTGTCCTGTAGTGGAGAATGATTTGATGAATTAGGAAGAGTCAGGCTCACAAATGGCAAATTGGAATCACAAAATAAGATATTTACATTAAATAGACATTTCACATTTCATACATGTACTGTAGTAGAGAATGTTGATCAAATGAAAGTGAACCCACCAGTTTTGCTGCTCTCTGAGGTTGTTGGGCAGGCCCCCAGAGATGGGATTGACAAACTCAAAAGGGACTTTCTCCTGTGTGATCAAGCCAGCTATTGGCTGCAAGACTAACACGCAGTGCCACCCTGCAGAGGCCAACATGTGGCGCTATTCACAGTCTCCCATTCATACTGACACAGAATACAGTGGACGTATACTTGTGTGATAAAAGTTACATCTGTTTTTATTCAAGCAAGACAACATTGTAAAGCCACAGAGTAGAATTGCACTTGTTTCTAATATTTATACAGGGAGGGGTAGACTTGGGGAAGGCTTATTTGGCAGGGCTGGAGTTTATTTAGTAAGATGTAACATCTTTAGAGCACTTCAGAAATGTAATGAATTGAACAAAATTCACTCAAGACCGTGACGTTGATTCTATGCAATACACATCGGTCTGAAGGATCCGTATAGTTGCACCCCAGAAAATAGGCCCTTGGTTTTGGCACCCTATAAAAAGGTGGTGACACATACTGAACATGCTCCACACAGTTCCTCCTTCCCAAACATCCCATGATGCTCTTCACTGCAGCAACAAAGTAACCATGGCAACTAAAGGCATTTCAGTATGCAAAGAAAAATAATCTACACCGTTTCTCTTAAGATTAGTAACACTACACAGCAAATATATTTAAGGAACAAAAACATTTATTGGCATTAAATTAATAAAACAATTGAAAGGTTGTAGTTATTAGGATAATATAAAGGATAGCAGGAGCCTGCAGAGAAGACCATTAGTGCCTATATGTGTGTGTGGGCATGAATATGCAGACCATTGGAAAGCACTGCTGGTTCCGTATGTTGGTTTGATAAGGCTTGGCTGTCTTTTGGCTGTTTTTCTTAAGTTAAATGTTATCCCCATTCTTTGCCTGATATCTATTGTTTGGTGCTTTGACATGAATCACTACTTAAGGCACTACTTTTATATGACCAGTGTGGCACTGATGGCATTGGCAGTATCATTGTCAGTCACTTTGGGCAAGCAGACTAACAGAAAAGAAACAAGGCTTGTGTGCCAATCTTGGCAGTTTCTCTGAACTCAAGCCCACATATTTAGAGTCACACACACACAGTCCTGTTAGAGACAGAACAAGGTTGAGATTAAATCTCAGCCATGCCCAGTTGTTTCTGTGGATATAATAATCCAAAAGTTGATGTCAATTAGTCATTTGGTGTTCTGATCTGATGACTGTGTGTGTGTGTTTAAGGGGGTGGAGGGTGACTCCATGGCACATCAGGTCAATATTACAGTAGAGACTAACAGGAAAGCACAGAGCAAATCACGCAGGGCCTTGTCTCTGTCACACACAATCAAATCTATTATTATTAACAAACACAAATATAACTTGAGAAATTGAATGCAGTGTGCTTCACTCCTGGTGCTGGAGGGCCGCAGCCTGTTTTGACCTTTATATGTAGTTCAACCATCAGCAGGTACATTCAGAGGGTTGACTTTCTATCATGGAATGAAGAATGGTATCAGTTCTATGCAATACATTTCTATATGCAATGTATTCTAAATCTGACTGGATAGGCCCTCCAGGACCAGGAAGAAAGAACACTGCTGTGGAGAATGGGTAGGCTAAACCACGAGACCTCGTGTTTGAGACGTTCAGCTCTTTACTCGCTCCTCTCCACCATTCGCCCATTCCTCTTCCGCCTCCAACAACTGCTTCTTTACGATGACTGGCTCCAGACTGACATAGAAGGCAGAGGAGGAGTTAGGCACACAGACAATCACATGAAGGAAAGAACCATAGACCTCACTCAACCCCCAGCCAAGCTAGTCATAACCTTTGTTTCCAGTATTGTCCCTAACCATTAATGGTGCGCGGGTTAGCCTTTTGTTCACCCACCCGCAGATTCTAATTACCCATCCGCAACCGGCCGACTATGTGATAAAGTGAAAATCCCAGGCCCCACACCCAACCCGCAAATGTATGCACTGTAGCCTAGTCAGATAGTGTTTTTTTTTTTTTTGCCAGGGGGGCACAGGATTTTTTGGGGCCTAATATATATATATATAGAAGACTCTAAAATCGATAGAATTAAATTAATGCTTCAATCTAGTTGACTTCAGTGAAGTTGTCATCATCTCTGCTTCTTTCATGGAGAAAATACATTTAGGGACCAGGGAGAAAACACAGTAACTCAAATATTTGTGCAAAAAGTCCAAGTCAGTTTGACCGGTTGTAAGGAAACAGAAAGCCGTGATAACAACCCAATGTTTCTGATACAATTTCAGTTTGGCTTGGATGCATATTGTGTGTGAAATATCAGCTTTTGATATGCTGATAAATATAGCACCTCTACAGACATTCCCTAAATGCGAATTCACATGTTCTCAAAATGCTGAAAGAATGAAATCATATTTCTCCACTGATACGTTCCCCAGCAAATAATGGTCGCTCAAACAGAAGGAGGAACTAACAAAGACAACTAAAGGTGTTAACCCTCCACATCAAGAAAACTGGAGCACCTAGCCAACCACTCTTAAATAGCACCTGTGCCAGCACAGGTGAAACACCTTCCGACTAACGAGATGGCAGCCAGCACAGGTGTAACACATACTGACTAACGAAGTGACACTAAAATCAGTGCACCCTACACGCTCAAGTCCAACCTCAAAACATAAATGGAAAAAAACCAAAACCAGTAAACACTCCTGTTCCCGAAGCAAAAAAATGAAAAAAATGCTTAATTCTGCAAGAGTTAATATTAAAGGCTATGTGAGAGGTTATAGACCTAGTCAGTGTCCAGATTTCAGTTTCATTTAACCCATCTGAACAGTCAGATTGGTCTCATATACTATACATAGCATAGTAAACGTAAATCCGGGACACTTAAATTAGTATGATACAGTATGTTACATTTGGTATGGAAACATAAGACGGGTTAAGGCAAAAACGAAAGTAGTGCTATTGGTCGGGGTGGATGGGAGGGCGTATAACGCAAACGTCTAGCAACCCAAAGGTTGCATGTTCATCACAGACAACTTTAGCATTTTAGCAACTACTCACTACTTTGAACCTCCTACGTATCTGATGCGTATGCGTCAAGGTCAAAACAATAGAATACAGTACAAGAGCACAAGATTGGATAGTGCTAGAGTTTAAGGGTGGCTTCAGATTTAGGGAGAGCGGCTTTTGGTTTTTATGCTCCACAGATGCACAATGTTTTGCAGGGGATGCTCAGGCTTGAATGTCTGTTGCTCTTTATGGACGTTAAAAAAGTGGGGAATGCTCGAAGTGAAGATGGTTTTGTTTTTTATGATCATGTTTTGCAATTTAGTATTTTCTATTGGTGTGTTTGTATTGTGTAGGGCTCATTTGAAAAAGACTTGGTCTCAATGACACCCTGTTAAAACAAAAGGTTTATAAATTCTAACATTAACCCTAACCCCTAAAGCTAGCTAATGTTAGCACGATGGCTAAAATTAGCAACAACAAATTAATACATACCTTAAGAAACCTAACATATCATACTAAAAATGGAGTGTATCGGGCTTACGTACAGAATAATAGGAAATACTCTGAGATCATGTTGGAACAGTAGGCTAGGGTTCGCTTGACTTGCCATCGGCCATTTGAAGTCCCCATCTTGTGACTGCCGAATTTGTATAGCGCCTCACAATCATCTCACGCAACATTCACTGCTGTCATCTTTTACCACTTAACTTAAATGTTTAGGAAAGATTTAGTCTTCTGGCCTTCCCCACTCTCTACTTTCAACCCTCCATTTTACAGCTTCTCTCTTATTGAATTAAACACCGACATTGTCCTTACCTTTTCTGCCTGTTCCCAAAAGCATTTGGCGATTGGTGTGCAGGCTATTTGGCTCGTAACCCTACATTTTAGGCTCACACACTAATGCCAGATTGAGGTTTTTCTTTCATCTATGTAGCCTAGAGATATACAATTGCGCAAGAATGCTAGCCTACATTCATGGATTTGCTTAAGGTATTGTTTTCTCTTCATTCAACCTGCCCGCCACCCACCCGCCCTTCTTCCACACAATATTTCATGACCCTAAACCTGTGGGGACTGTAGGTTCTGAGTCAACCCGCACATCTCTACTACCCAACCATACGGTTCCACCCAGAGCTATACTTACTGATGATGATGACCAGGATGATGACTATAACAGCTATCAGGATGGCCCACATCTGGAGAGCACAGAACACACCTCAACATCTCAACATGCGGTTGTGTGTGTGCGTGTGTGTGTGAGTGAGAGAGAGAGTACTGCACCTTGCAGTTCTTCCACCAGAACTTCCTTTTGAGTTTGGCAGCGCTGGTCTCAAACTGGGAGGCTCCGGCCTGCAATGCGTCCGCCCTGTCGTCCAGCTCCGACAGCTTCGAGTCACGCTCCAACACCTTGTCCACATTCACACGCATGATATCCACCACCTACACACACATTTTTATGGGAAAAAGTCATTTATAGGAGTTTGTTTGCTTCTGCAGTAAACTCGGGTTGAGCTGAAATGAGAACATGTGCGCCAATTTGGCCTTTCAGATTATAACAAACAACATGGACAGGGCAGGGGGACCGGATCCTGGATAAGCACCCCATTTCTGAGTTAAAAATAATAATAAATACAAGCCCAGAGTGTGTCCTAGACTGCATAAGAAATGCATGTCTTCCTGCACAACCATGCAGGTCCTGTCAGAGACAACAGCAATACTGTCTATAACCTCCACCGCGTGAGGACAGTAGTACTGCAGTCTCAATGAGACGCTCAGTGTTGCATAATAAAGCCCACGTAGAAGGAGCACAACACGTCGCCGGAAAAACAAAACGTGCCACGCGCACACACTCTGCCCAAAGCGCACATAGCCTAACCCATATGTTCCACAAACCCTGCCCCTCCTGCCAGATAGACCATGAGAGGGGAGAGGCGGCAGCTTGTGCCAGCCCATGCAGTGGTTACATAACCACGGAGACAAAATGTATTACATAAGAGACAAGCAGCCTATCAGGAGGCTTCGGACACACAGGGGATAAGGTTTGGGGTGAGGGGGGAGGGGGGGGGGGGGGGCAGTAGTGGAACACACTACCAGTTATTATATAATCCTTGGCTAGGAGCAACTGACATGCCCAGGGAAGCCAAGAGCTTCAGCGAAAGGTGTGAGACACAGAGCTGAGGGTTAGGGTGGAGTAAAGGGGTATGAGGGACACGTGTGGGGTAGAGGGTTGATGGATGCTCTTCCCGAGTACAGCGGAGTTAGTAACTTCTACAGTCAACCAAATGAAACACAAATTCCACCAGGCCTACTAGAAATGATCATTTAGAATGTTTAATGGAAATATTGCAATATTTCTAACCTATCCAATACTCTCACATCTACACAACTGCATAGGGACTAGGGAGGGATGAGTTTGGGACTGCGTGTGTGTGTGAGAGAGACTTTCATCCTGAGTGCAGTGTGGCCCTGACATCTAAACAGATACACAGGCTGTCTGCTGTTAAACAGAAACATTCTGGGGAAACTGTACAGAACCAGGTAAGTAGAAGGCTACAACTAGGAAATTATGATGGGTCTGTGGCTGTGTCTGAATTCTCATATTGCCGTTTTGATAGGCGTGAATTAAAAAGTTTTCATAATGTGAATGTTCTGAAAAAATTAAATACAAAAAAAATAAATTGAGTACAGGATGTCATACTCATTTAATCTTCTAGTATGAATTCTCTGCACACTGAAGATCATATTTTCAGACCTACAGGTGTTTGACAACAGCTGATAATCATGAAAGCAGTTCTTGCTGTAGGTGTTGGGAGTTGTGTATGCTGAGTATGTTTAGAGTGAAGGGTGTATGTGTGCGAGTGGGGTCGTACCTCATCCACTTGGGCCTGTGTCTGTTGTAGGCGGCGGTTGCCTGGTGCGGAGCCTTCTGTAGCAGGAGCCGACCTGGGGAAAGGGCAACAGAGGGTTTAGATACACCCACTCTAGTCTCCAGATATGCAGGATTACCCATTTCATTTTGCACCCTTCCATGACCTCATTGCACTCAAACGCAACAGGTGATCAGTCTCTATCCAAATGCAGGGGTAGTAAATACATCTCTGCAATGGGACAAGGGCATCACTTTCCACGCATTCACATTCATTCCTTCACATCAAAGTGATATCTGAAGGGCACACCTAGATGACCCATGTGAAAAGGCTTCCATATAGCCTGATGACCATTTCTCTAGCCCAACTGTACCGTTACTTAACCCAAGCACATGATTAATATGACGGTGTTATGACATGTCCATATGAAAACACAAGAGACCTTTTCTAAAGCAGCGCTCTGCTGACACTTGCTGGAGAAATGGCAGTAAGCCTACTACCTCACTGGAGTTTTTCCATTAATACAGCTCAGAGAGGTCCTAGCTTCCCTCAGGGGGACAGAAAGGGTAGTGTGTGTGTGTTACTGATTCAGCACACAGACAGTAGGCTAGAGTACAGTGGTGGTAGCCCAGACAGATAAATGGCCCCGCTCCCTCTCTCCCCAAACACAAACGCACGGCAAGAATTCCACACCCTCTTCCTAAAACCTCCCAGGAGAGCAGGCGCTGAAGCTGCCCCACTCAGCCACTTATGGCGCTAGTCCGGTTAATTCCTGTATCTCAGTCATCCAGACACTGTACCATCCTGGTGGACAGATAGTCAGCGACCACAATAATTCCTACCGCAATAGGTCCAGATTTATTGACTACCGTATGTGTGTGGGGGAATACATGATAGTGTGGAATATATATACTAATGGTGGGGGACATGGCGTAACTTTACGGGGTGTGAGTGAGTATGTAATGATAGCGGAGCTTGGGTGGCTGGTAGTGGTAGCATGATACAGGGAGGTGTGGTCTCAACTTTCTGCTCTCAGTTTCTCTTTCAACACTCCCCCACTGCAGCCTGCTCCACTGCACCCAATACAGCAGAACCATTCGGTCTCCTACACTTCACTAACAAACAGTCTGTTCCATATTGCCATACTTCTCCCACAATACAGCCTGTTTTGACTACAGGTAACAAGCTGCACCTCTCCCTCTGCGTGTATTGACATCCTTCAAGGTATTAATCACATTTAATTCATGAGAAAGTTTTCACCCAACTGCTCTCACCAATCTAGCCCTTTCAGATCAGTAATAACTGAATGTAGGGAAAGTAGGAGAGAAGTTGGGATCATCTATTCAGTATTAGAGGACTTTTTAATATGGGAAAATCACATTACATGGCCACCGAGCTAGACACCGCAGTCGAGGCACCGGGCATTTCCGTCCGTGCGCTGCATCAGCGGAACATTCTCCGATGAGGATGCAGATAGCGAAGGTCACAAAGCAGGCTTCCTATTATTCTCCGACATAGTTCCGCTCGCTCATGATCCAATAGAGCTTACTGAAGTTTACAATGAGCGCAGAGACATCCAACTGAAGGGACTAAAATAGGTCATTCCAGGAATCAAACTTTGAAATGGCACAGTACATGCCAATTTAGGCATCTGCATTATAGTATTAGACCCTGTTCTATGAACCTTGAATATGCATAAACCATAACACCCAAGCTAATGTGAGTTACAAATGGAATCTTGGCATCTTCACTGCCTGGAGCATTAAAACACTTTGGTTGGCCACATTAGCTTCATACAACCTCAAAAGTGTTTGCTAACATTGGCTAACTTGCTACAGAAGAATAATTTTTTTTTTTTAAATGACTGGACAAAGTGATGACATTACGTATGCATCTGGCTATCCACATTCATCCTAGGATTAAAATATAGGCTATGTACCTAGCTATGTATATTCATGGCTTGTCTAGCAAGAAAGAAAGCCCGGCCATTGATTCAAAATATCACTTAAGTTGAGGGGAATGTGAGGCTTGATGTCAACTTGCCATTCATCAGCTTTTCAAGCTTAATAAAATGTCAAAATACGCTCGGTACTTACCAAAGAATGGAGTGTCCCTGAGCAACTATCGCCTTCGCGTCCAGTATGTACTTCCAGAAAAGAAGCTACATGCAACCGAAATAACACCTTGTCTGGAAAGAATCTATACTGAACAAAAATAAACGCAACAAATAACTTACCGAGTTACAGTTCAAATAAAGACATCAATCAATTGAAATAAATAAATTAGGTCCTAATCTATAGATTTCACATGACTGGGAATACAGATATGCATCGGTTGGTCACAGACACCTTTAAAAAACAAAAGTGGGGGCGTGGATCAGGAAACCAGACAGTACGTGTTGTGATCACCATTTGCCTCATGCAGCACGAGATCTCCTTCACAGAGTTGATCTGGCTGTTGATTGTGGCCTGTTGTCCCACTCCTCTTCAATGGCTGTGCAAAGTTGCTGGATATTGGCGGGAACTGAGGCAAGCTGTCGTACAAGTCGATCCAGAGCATCCCAAACATGCTCAATGAGTGACATGTCTGGTGAGTATGCAGGCCATGGAAGCACTGGGACATTTTCAGCTTCCAGTAATTGTGTACAGATCATTGCAACATGATCTTAAGTATTATGGTACATTATAATGCCGAAATATGAGATGATCGCGGCAGATGCATGGCACGACAATGGGCCTCAGGTGCTTGTCACGGTACCTGTGCATATTCAAATTGCCATTGATAAAATGCAACTATGTTCATTGTCCGTAGCTTATGCCTGCCCATACCCCCACCACCACGGGGCATTCTATTCACAAGGGAGACATCAGCAAACCGCCTGCCCACACAATTCCATACACATGGTCTGGGGTTGAGGCCGGTTGGACGTACTGCCCTAAAACAATGTTGAGAAATGAACATCCAATACTCTGGCAACAGCTCTGGTGGACATTCCTGCAGTCAGCATGCCAATTGTGCGCTCCCTCAAAACTTGAGACATCTGTGGTATTGTGTTGTGTGACAAAACTGCACATTTTAGAGTGGCCCTTTATGGTCCCTATCACAAGGTGCACCTGTGTGATGATCATGCTGTTTACTCAGCTTCTTGATATGCCACACCTGTCAGGTGTATGTATTATCTGGCAAAGGAGAAATGCTCACCAACAGGGAGGTAAACAAATTTGTGCACAAAATTTGAGAGAAATAAGCTTTCTGTGGGTATGGAACATTTTTGGGGTATTATTTCAGCTCATGAAACCACAACTTTACATTTTTGTTCAGTGTAACTGGCGACCGGGGTCTTCCTGCAGGCACCCGGCCCGCCACAAGAAGTCGCTAGAGCACAATGAGCCAGGAAAGCCCCAGCGGCCAAACCCTCCCCTAACCCAGACAACACTGGGCCAATTGTGCGCCGTGCTATGGGACTCCCGGCCACGGCCGGTTGTGGCACAGCCCGTTAATGAACCCGGGTCTGTAGTAACACCTCTAGCACTACGATGCAGCGCCTTGGACCGCTGCGCAACTCGGGAGGCCCACTAATATTGCATTTTAATGAGGGATTTTATTACGAGGTGCATTTGGTGCATGTGCACTTGGTCCAAAACAATACTTAAGATTCTTTCCAGACAAAGCATTTTTTTCCCGGTTTCACGTAACTTTTCATTTAGACCTTTTTTTGGAAAGTAACGTTATATACCGGCCATAACAGCAGTAGTGACGATAGTTGCTAAGCACAACTCCATTGTTTGGTAAGTACTGAACATATCTTGACATTATTACACTTGACAAGCTGGTGCATGGCAAGCTGAATGGCTGCTTTCTGGGCTTAAAGGAGAATCGCCATTAGGCAAGGCAAACCCTTGGTGATTTCTGGTACATCAAAATTAATCAAATCACAGCAAGTTTTGGGACTCATTCAGCAGTTTACCTGATTAAGTACAATACCATTGGAAAATAATGTTGAAAGTTCAATTGATATTCCTAAAACATGCGGTCACTGCTTGCTGTTGACAAGACATTGATAAATAGCCCAATGTCAAAACACAGTTTTAAAGTGTCCAAATCTATAACCAATATGCTAAAAGTTTGTGATATTGAAAACCTAAAATGTACTATCGAGACATACACGTGCAACAATAGTACTCATATTATTAAAAAAATAAATAAATGAGCACCTCAAACTTAAGGAACTTAAACTGCGCAGTGTTTCCACAAGTACATCAAGTAGCCAGCCAGGCGTGGGGTCCCTATTTCCTATTTGTTAGCATCTATAATTATGTGTTCCCCTAGAAGACTAAATAAACCCTTGCTCACCAGATGTCATAAATAGATAGAATGAATGCTTCAATCTAGTTGACATTGGTAAAGTTCTGTCATCTTTTGTGGAGCAAAAACATTTAGGGACCTGGGGAGAAAATGGAATAAAAACTAAAAGATTTTCTGTGCAAAATGTCCAACTGACATCAGGTTGACCGGTTGTAAGGAAATAGAAAACTGAAAACAACCAAACCTGTTTCTGATAAGATTTCAGTTCGGCTTGGATGCACATTTTATATGTTTGAAATACGATCAGTTTTTATGATGCTGATAAAGATAGATACAGTCCGTAGAGGTGTTAACTGAGCATTCACATTCTCTCAAGATCAGGACATAAAATTAACTTGTGGCAGGTAGATTAATTATTATTATTATTTTTTTAAATCTACCAGACACTCAGATTTTTTTTACCAGCAAAAATATTGTCCTCTGCTAAAATTACACCAACAAAACAAACAGATGAGCTTGCTTTGTAGTGTTACTAAAACAAATGTATTACTAGTAAGAACTAATACTAGTGTTAAATACATTTTTTTATGAAATTAGTTTTAACCAAAATATCACAGATGCAAAATTTTCACCTGCCCCTTTAAGGGCGGGAAGTTACCGTGATAACAACTCCAGTCACATTTGTGCCTGTGAGATTGAGTCTGACTAGTAGAAGCGTTGTCTTCTCTTTCCTAGCAGTTGAAACTCAATCATGATTATTGTCAGGTAAGCCTACTATGCAGTTAACATTTAATTGAGCTTTTTGGGGAAAGTTTGTCTACCCACAAGAAGGTTATCATCAGCGTCGCTAACTGGCTACATACATATTTTAAGGAGAGCACCATAGTAACGGTGCGCAAGAACGCCAATGTAACCTGTCTAAATGACTATCACCCTGTAGCACTCACATCTGTACCCATGAAATGCAGGTCATGGCTCACAACACCATGATCCCAGACACCCTGAACCCACAACAAACCCCCTCAACAGATCCACAGATGATGCAGTGTCTATTGCACTCCATACTGCCCTTTCCCACGTGGACAAAAGGAACACCTACGTGAGAATGCTGTTCATTGACGACAGATCAGAGTTCAACACCATAGTGCCCTCCAAGCTCATCAATAAGCTAAGTACCCTGGGACTGAACAGCTTCCTCTGCAACTGGATCCTGGACTTACTGATGGGACGCCCCCAGGTGGTGAGGGTAGGCAACAACACATCTGCCACTCTGACCCTCAACACAAGGGCCCTTCAGGGGTGCGTACGCTTTTTTATTTAACTAGGCAAGTCAGTTAACTTATTAGGGCTATGCCCCTTTTTTTCTCAATTTCCGCCTGAATGAAGTGCTCAAAGTAAACTGCCTGTAGCTCAGGCCCTGAAGCCAGGATATGCATAGAATTGCCATTGGAAAGTTACCATTTCTACAAACGTCAAAGTGTTAAAATAATGTAGGAGAATATAACACAATAGATATGGTAGGAGAAAATCCAATGAAAAACCAACCGGATTTGTTTTTGAGTGACCATGCTCTTACAATGGCAAGTATAAGTGCATACTCAATTCTAGCTCCCAGGATGCAACTCCTATGGCTTCCACAGGGTGTCAGCAGTCTATGTTCAAGGTTTCAGGCTTGTAACTTCCAAAAAGAATAAGAAATCAGTTTTAGTACAGGGACAGTCTTGAAAATTTGTGTTTGCGCGCGCCATAAAGATAAGACGCACCTGCTAAAATCGGTTTCCTATTGAACATACTTCTTTCCGTAAGAAATATTATTAGTTTGATTACATTTTAGGGTATATGAGGAGTAGATAGAAACGTATTTTGATTTGTTGAAACAAAGTTGAGGAGTAGATTTTCAGATTCCTTTCCCTGCATGTTGCATGCAACTTTTTGGGATATAAAAAAGGCTTTTATTGAAAAAAACAACACTATGTGTTATAGCTGGGACCCTTTGGATGATAAATCAGAGGAAGATTTTCAAAAAGTAAGTGGATATTTAAATTGCTATTTGTGAATTTATTAAACCTGTGCCGGTTGAGAAATATTTTGATGTGGGGAGCCGACCTCAATCGCATGGCATGCTTTCGCTGTAATAGCTACTCTAAATCAGACAGTGCAGTTAGATTAACAGGAATTTAAGCTTTCAACCGATATAAGACACTTGTACGTACCTAAATGTTTAATATCCATAATTGTTTTGATTATTTAATTGAATTGCGCACCCTCCAGTTTCACCGAGGGACGCCTAGCCCTAACAAATTCTTATTTACAATGAAGGCCTACCCCGGACGACGCTGAGCCAATTGTGCGCCGCCCTATGGGACTCCCAATCCCATCCGGATGTGATGCTGCCTGGATTAGAACCAGTGACGTCTCTTGCACTGAGATGCAGTGTCTTAGACAGCCGCGCCACTCAGGAGTACTTAGTCCCCTCCTGTACTCCCTGTTCACCCACGACTGCGTGGCCATGCTCAACTCCACCAACACCATCATTAAGTTTGCAGACAACGTGACAGTGGTTGACCTGACCACCGACGATGAGACAGCAAATATGGGGGTCAGAGACCTGGCAGTGTGGTGCCAGGACAACAACCTCTCCCTCAACATCATCAAGACAAAGGAGCTGAACGTGGACTACAGGAAACGGTAGGCCAAGCACGCCCCTTTACACTTCAGCGAGGCAGAAGTGCGTACAACCCAGTACATCACTAGGGCCGAGCTCCCTCCCATCCAGGACCTCTTACCAGGCAGTGTCAGAGAAATGCCATAAAAATTGTCAAAGGCTCCAGCCACACAAGTCTGGGCAAGCGGTACCAAGTCTGGAACCAACAAGACCCAGAACAGCTTCTACCCCCAAGCCATAAGACTACTAAATAGTTCAATATTTAACCAAATAGCTACCCAGACTATCTGCATTGACCTTTTTGCACACTGACTCATCACATACACTGCTGCTACTGTTTACTATCTGTAACTCGTCTCACTCGTATTCGTGTCCGTTTTATCACACTTGATACTCGTAATGAGATTTACTCGGGATCGGAAAACCCAGAAGTGCACTTTAAAATGCAGGTAGAACCTATATCTCAAATGCACATTACTGCGCTATCACTCAGAGCATATTGGTAGGTTCCTTCACACAGATTGTTCAAAGGTAAACAACCCTGACAGATGAAAATGCACATGATTTACTTACTTATTCCTATTCAATGATAAACAAAATAGGCTAATAAACATCCTAATGCATGGCTGGCTACGACTGCCTGCATTTACTCCAGACAGATTGACCTCCACGCATTTCGTATTATTCTTATGTATTATGTATGTAAATCCGAGACACTCCTTTTAGTATGATGTGTTGCACTTCGCATGGTATGTATTCATTTGTGGATGTCCATCACCCATTTCATATAGATTTTCAAATTACAATTTGAATTACATGTTACGAATTTGCAAAGTGTCTAAAAAGTAGTAAGTAGTTGAAAAGTTGCTAATTAACTCAAATGTTAAAGTTGTCCGTGATGAGATGCAAAGGTTGCGAGACGTTCGCGTTATCCATAAGTAACATACTCATTTGAGAAATGATCCCAGAGTTACTTTACCTTAAGTCTATGAAACCAAGCTGAGTATATTGTTTTACTGTTACTGAATAAGGATGGATATCTACTCTCATATGGGGATTTCCTTGATAAGTTTAGAATTTCAATAACACCGAAAGAATATGCAATTGTTTTTGATGCAATTCCAAGGGGGGTTGTATCTCTTTTAAATTCCCCTGTGGTTGATGTAAGTAACATAGATTTACATTAAAATATATTAATTGGTAATATTAACATCAAAGATAAATGTAGTAATAAACAGAAATATTGGTTGTGATACTACAATTCCCTCAGCAAGATTATTTTGGTCAAATATCTATGGTGATATACAAATGGGGGAAAGCATGGAAAATTCCTAACAAATATTGTATCAGTAAAAAAGTAAAGGAAGTTTCATTTAAATTGTTAAATAAAATGTATCCTGTGAAACATGTTTTGGAAAGATTCAAGCTGAATATAACTGTGATTCTGTGGAATGGAGAAGGAGACCATTTTGCATTTGTTTTTTGCCTGTATTTATGGTAGAATGTTTTGGATTGACATGCAGAATTTTGTTACAAAAAAAATAGGACCGGTTGTACTATTTAATGGTTTTGATATAATGATTTATTTCAGAAATTCTGACATAGATAAATATGTAGTATATTTAATTCAACTGCTAATAATACTAGGTACATTTAATATTCACAAATGCAAAAGGTCTAATTCAAAACCTAACTTTTTTCACTTTATGAGTTTAAACAATATGGCACCACTTTAATTAAAATGAAAAACAAAAAGGCAATTAAAACTTGTATTATTAAATGAATATTATGTGTTTGTTTATTATTCCTGGCATTGTAAATAGTTTGTTTGTATGCTTTTTTTGCATGTGACTATTCCTCTTTTGTGTGTTGATATTTGTTAATATTTAAAAAAAATATTGTTTCACTTTCGAGAAGAGCAAAACTTTTATCCAGACACTCACTACATTTGTCATTTTATTCTGTAATTTTCTGTCTCTAGGTAAACATGCCTGGTCGAGAATATATCATAATAGTAAGCAAGCATGGGCTTGGATCATGAGAACGATAGCAGTGGAATAATTATATGTCCAAAGTAGCCTCCTTAACAACGCCAAGTAGACAGACAAAAACAACCATATGGCCCACCTCCGAAATAGGCAACAGATACTTTCCAACCTAGAGCTGCGCGGTCTAAACTAGGAGCGGCCACAACAAACGAACGTTCTCATTTAACCAACACTGTTAAGTACAAAGCATATTGTACTGTTGTAGTACAACAACAAAATCTTACGGTTGTAATATTGTAGAGAACAAGCTAATGAGTATGTGATTCATAATGACATAGGCTAAAGGAAACTAGGTTGAGACATTCATTTAGTAGCCCCATCTTGGGTTTACCCATATTTCACTACATTCTAGAGCAGTGTCAGTGAGTGATCGCCCTAGCGAACTTTTAGCAAACACTTAAAAACATATATAACCATAGCTAGGTAACGTTAGCGTCAGACCCTGGGTACGGTTAACTTAGCGAGCTAAATAATAAGTTAGCTAGTTTACAAAAACAAATTGACGCAGCTAGCTAACGAAGTTACTGGGCCAGCATTAGCACGCTAATAACAGCTAGCTATATACGGCTAGTTTGAGCAAGCACTTGTTGCATGAAAGTTAGCTGCTAACAAGCGAGACCTTCACACACCCAACCCCAGAGAAGTTGGGCGTTGTTGACTCTATTTTTTTTACAATAAATACACGTATTCGAAACACCGACCAAGTTATTGAAAGTTCGTGTAGTTGATCAAGTGACCTAAAGTTATTATAAACCTGAGAAGAGAAAATACTTACATGTTTTTATTGGATAGCTAGCTAGCAGCCAGAGATCGAAAGCACCGGAAATCTTGAACGTGTAGCTAGTATGAGGCGGTGTCAATCTGTACCAGTTTACTTCTTCTGTGTCATTTAAAGTGACAGTATGTATAATAAATGGCGCACCTCAAATTCATTGCGTCATTCCCCAAAATATCAATGAATAGCAATTGGACAATTTTAAACTAACAAAACAAGCATCTGAAAAAATTCATCTGAATTTGAAATACACATTTCCAGAGTGTTTCAAGAAAAGGCTACCCCTCCCTCGGGAATTTGTGTGAAGCTAGCCACAATAAGGATGAGCCACAGTGGATTTAGCTTTTCGCCTTCAAAATGAAATCCCCAATAATAATGGAATCATGCTATTTGGATTAGTTAATGCTAAACAAGCTCGGAACGTTGTTATATAAATACAACAAAATGCAATAATTAGTTAATATTGCACTGTGGACACACAATGCAAATAGTCCAGGTAACCATTTGGTTACCTGTTCAGGAGTCTTATGGCTTGGGGGTAAAAACTGTTGAGAAGCCTTTTTGTCCTAGACTTGGCACTCCGGTACCACTTGCCATGCGGTAGTAGAGAGAACAGTTTATGACTGGGGTGGCTGGGGTCTTTGACAATTTTTAGGGCCTTCCTCTGACACCGCCTGGTGTAGAGGTCCTGGATGACAGGCAGCTTTGCCCCAGTGATGTACTGGGCCATACGCACTACCCTCTGAAGTACCTTGTGGTCAGAGGCCGAGCAATTGCCGTACCAGGCAGGGATGTAACCAGTCAGGATGCTCTCGATGGTGCAGCTGTAGAACCTTTTGAGAATCTCAGGACCCATGCCAAATCTTTTTAGTTTCCTGAGGGGTAATATTCTTTGTCATGCCCTCTTCACGATTGTCTTGGTGTGTTTGGACAATTCTAGTTGGTTGTTGATGTGGACACCAAGGAACTTGAATCTCTCAACCTGCTCCACTACAGGCCCATCGATGAGAATGGGGACATGCTCGGTGCTCCTTTTCCTGTAGTCCACAATCATCTCCTTAGTCTTGCTGACGTTGAGGGATAGGTTGTTATTCTGGCACCACCCGTCCAGGTATCTGACCTCCTCCCTATAGGCTGTCTCATCGTTGTCGTTATAGACCGAGTCACTGGTGCTTCCTGCTTAAACTTTTGCTTGTAAGCAGGAATCAGGAGGATAGAGTTATGGTCAGATTTGCCAAATGGAAGGTGAGGGAGAGCTTTGTACGCTTCTCTGTGTGGAGTAAAGGTGATCTAGAATTGTTTTCCCTCTGGTTGCACATTTAACATGTTGCTAGAGATTTGGTAGAACTGATTTAAGTTTCCCTGCATTAAAGTCTCCGGCCACTAGGAGCACCGCCTCTGGGTGAGTGGTTTCCTGTTTGCTTATTTCCTTATACAGCTGACTGAGTCTTAGTGTCAGCATCTGTTTGTGGTGGTAAATAAACAGCCACGAAAAGTATAGCTGAGAACTCTCTAGGCAAGTAGTGTGGCCTGCAATTTATAACAATATACTCTACTTCAAGCGTGCAAAATCTAGAGACTTCCTTAGATTTTGTGTACCAGCTGTTGTTTACAAATATGCACAGACCACCCCCCCTCATCTTACTGGAGTGTGCTGTTCTATCCTGCCGGTGCAGAGTATATCCCGCTAGCTGAATATCCATGTCGTCCGTTTTTGATGGACCGTTGGTAGGATATTTGCTCTGGATAAGAGCCTTTGCTAAATGACAAAAAATATATACATACTGTAAGTATGCCTCCAATACAATTGAAAGTATAATACATCCACAGTGTGATTTCAACTGATATTTGTTGAATGTATATAACAACATTCTGACCTTGGTTAAAATGATCTAGTCCAAATATGGCATGATTCCACAGTTTGAATCACTTTCACCAACCAGGATTCCGTCCAACCTTATCCAACCGTGGCTGTCCCCAGTCCACCTGGTCGTGCCGCTAATCCAGTTTCAACTGTTCTGCCTGCGGCTATGGAACCCTGACCTGTTCACCAGAAGTGCTACCTTACCCCGGATCTGCTTTTTTTTACTCTCTCTCTCTCTCTCTCTCTCTCTCTCTCTCTCTCTCTCGCTCACACCTGCTGTCTCAACCTTTGAATGACCCTGTTGGTCATCTATGAATGTTTAAGCATCTTGAAGAACAATCTGGACATAATGGCCATGTACTATCTCCACCCGGCACAGCAAGACTGGCCACCCCTCAGAGCCTGGTTCCTCTCTAGGTTTGTTTCTAGGTTCCTGCCTTTCTAGTGAGTTTTTCCTAGCCACCATGCTTCTACATCTGCATTGCTTGCTGAATGGGGTTTTAGGCTGGGTTTCTGTATAGAACTTTGTGACATCTGCTGATGTAAAAAGTGATTTATAAATACATTTGATTGATTGAAGTTAACTTGGTCGTGCAATGACATGTTGTGTGGTCCTCTCACTATGACTTGTTGTGGAAGCATGCAGTTAATTAGGCTACAGATTAAATAAATAATGATAATCTTCACAGGGTTGTGAAAGTGGCAAGCAACACTGAAGCATGCATGAGAGCGTCAGCTGTTCTGGAAGACTGTGTGATCACTCTCTCCGTAGCTGATGTGAGTTAGACCTTTAAAAAGGCCAACATTCACAAGGCCACAGGGCCAGATGGATTACCAGGACGTCTACTCCGAGCATGCGCTGACCAACTGGCAAGTGTCTTCAATCACATTTTCAACCTGTCCCTGACCGAGTCTGTAATACCTACATGTTTCAAGCAGACCACCATAGTCCCTGTGCCCAAGAACACCAAGGTAACATGCCTAAATGACTACTAGCTTTTTAATACAGGTGTGCCCCAGGGTTTCATTTGATTCATTTGCATTAATGATTTGGGATATGGGATGCAACCAGCAAAGTTACATCTATATGCAAATTATACAGTTATATATTCATGTGCTCCTTCTCTGGTTCAGGCTGTTGAAGAGCTCCAGACTGCTTTTCAGTCACTGCAGGCCTCCCTTTATGGTCTCAAACTGGTCTTGAAAATACAAACAACTAAATTCATAACCTTCACTAGAGCTAGAGCACTGCCAGACATTGTTAGCATTGACACATCTGGTGGCTTATCCATTGAAGAAGTGTCATCCAATAAATAACTACAGTTGAAGTCGGAAGTTTACATACACTTAGGTTGGAGTCATTAAAACTTGTTTTTCAACGACTGCACAAATTTCTTGTTAACAAACTATAGTTTTGGCAAGTCAGGTAGGACATCTGCTTTGTGCATGACACAAGTAATTTTTCCAACAATTGTTTACAGACAGATTATTTCACTGTATCACAATTCCAGTAGGTCAGAAGTTTACATACACTAAGTTGACCGTGCCTTTAAACAGCTTAGGAAATTCCAGAAAATTATGTCATGACATCAATTGCATCAATTAGAGGTGTGTCTGTGGATGTATTCCGGGGCCTACCTTCAAACGCAAAAGTGCCTCTTTGCCTGACATAATGGTAAAATCAAAAGAAATCAGCCAAGACCTGCTGCTACCTTCATCTGTACAAACAATAGTATGCAAGTATAAACACCGTGGGACCACGCAGCCGTCGTAACGCTCAGGAAGGAGATGCGTTCTGTCTCCTAGAGATGAACGTACTTTGGTGCGAAAAGTGCAAATCAATAACAGAACAACAGCAAAGGACCATTAGAAGATGCTGGAGGAAACAGGTACAAAAGTATCTATATCCACAGTAAAACAAGTCCTATATCGACATAACCTGAAAGATGATGATTTGCTGCAGGGGGGACTGGTGCACTTCACAAAATAGATGGCATCATGAGAATGGAAAATAATGTGGATATATTGAAGCAACATCTCTAAACATCAGTCAGGAAGTTAAAGCTTGGTCGCAAATGGATCTTCCAAATGGACAATGACCCCAAGCCATTCCAAAGTTGTGGAAAAATGGCTTAAGGACAACAAAGTCAAGATATTGGAGTGGCCATCACAAAGCCCTGACCTCAACCCCATATAAAATTGGTGGGCAGAACTGAAAAAGCGTGTGCGAGCAAGGAGGCCTACAAACCTGACTCAGTTACACCAGCTCTGTCAGGAGGAATGGGCCAAAATTCACCCAACTTATTGTGGTAAGCTTGTGGAAGGCTACCTGAAACATTTGACCCAAGTTAAACAATTTAAAGGCAATGCTACCAAATACTAATTGTGTGTATGTAAACTTCTGACCCACTGGGAATGTGATGAAAGAAATTAAAGCTGAAATAAATAATTCTCTCTACTATTATTCTATTTCACAATCTTAAAATAAAGTGGTGATCCTAACTGTGGTGATCCTAAATGTAAGGAAATGTGAAAAACTGAGTTTAAATGTACTTGGCTAAGGTGTATGTAAACTTCCGACTTCAACTGTAGGTATTTGGTTGGATGACAAGTTGTCCTTTAAAGTTGATGTGGATAATCTTGTGACAAGGCTAAAATTTAAATTGGGTTTTTATTTTCGTAATAAGGCTTGCTTCCCGCTTATGGCTAGAAAGAAGCTTGTTCAGGCCACTTTTCTCTCTGTAGTTGATTATGGGGACTTGTTGTATATGATTGCAATCTCCTCCGTCTTACAGAGACTGGACTCGGTTTATCATGCATCGTTGTGCTTTATTCCAAATGTCAATTCACTCACCCACCATTGCACATTGTACCAAATGGTAGGTTGGACCTCACTTTATATGTGCAGAAAGATAAATGTGTATGTGTTCATCTACAAAGCCCTTTTGGGTAAACTCCCTCTTTACCTCTGTAGTCTAGTCTCCTTCACCACCAGCAGTTACCATACCGGGTCTGCTAGGTGGTTCCACCTTAAAGTCCCCAGGACATTCACAGTATTTGGCAAGACTGCCTTCTCTTCTTATGCACCAGACGCGTGGCATAATCTACAATCCATGCTTCATCTAGATATGTTAGTGCCACTGAATTAATAAAACATATTGATGGTGGACTCTGTTACGGAGGAGTGTAAATGCTTTTTTTAGGCTGAATTCATGTTGTTGTATTGTATTGTTGTATGTTTTAATTCTGTAATGTATTGATTGTTGCTGCCTTCTTGGCCAGGTCTCCCTTGAAAAAGAAACTCTGGGTCTCAGTGGGGTTTTCCTTGTTAAATAAAGGTTAAATAGACAAAATAAAATTACTAAGCTAAGGACCCTGGAACAGAACACCTCCCTCTGCAACTGGATCCTGGACTTCCTGACGGGCCACCCCCCAGGTAGTAAGGGTAGGAAACAACACATATGCCACGCTGATCCTCAACACGAGGACCCTCAGGGGTGCATGCTCAGTCTCCTCCTGTACTCCCTGTTCACTCATGACTGCAAGGCCAAGCACGGCACCATCGTTACATTTGCCGATGACACAACAGTGGTCTGATCGAGAAAGCCTTTCGGGAGGAGGTCGAGACCTGGCAGTGTGGTGCCAGAATAACAACCTCTCCCTCAACGTGATCAAGACAAAGGAGAATATTGTGGACTACAGAAACAGGAGGACTGAGCACACCCCCATCCTCATCGACGGGGCTGTAGTGGAGCAGGTTGAGAACTTCAAGTTCCTTGGTGTCCACATCACCAACAAACTAACATGGTCCAAACACACCAAGATAGTCATGAAGAAGGCACAACAAAACCTATTCCGCCTCAGGAGACTGAAAAGATTTGGCATAGGTACTCAGATCCTCAAAAAGTTATACAGCTGCACCATCGAGAGCATCACTGCCTGGTGTGGCAACTGCTTGACCTCCGACCACAAGGCATTACAGGGGGCAGTGCGTATGGCTCAAGCTACCTGCCATCCAGGACCTCTATACCAGGCGGTGTCAGAGGAAGGCCCAAACAATTGACAAGGACTCCAGCCACCCTAGTCATAGACTGTACTCTCTGCTACGGCATGGCAAGCGGTACCGGAACGCCAAGTCTAAATCAAAAAGACTTAACAGCTTCTACCCCTTAGCCATAAGACACTTTGACAGTTAATCAAATGGCTAACTGGACTATTTGCATTGTCCCCACACAACCCCACATTTTTACACTGCTGCTACTCTGTTTATTATCCATGCATAGTCCCTTTACCTCTACCTACATGTACATATTACATCAATTACCTCGACTAACGGGTGCTCCAGCACATTGACTCTGTACCGGAATCCCCTGTATGTAGTCTCACTACTGTTATTTTATTGTTGCTCCTTAATTATTTGTTATACAGTATTTCTTCTATTTTTTCTTCTTAAAACTGAATTGTTGGTTAAAGGCTTGTAAATAAACATTTCACTGCAAGGTTGTATTTGCTACATATGATAAATAAGATTTAAAATAATGACAATCTTCACAGGGTTGTGAAAGTGCAAGGCAATGAGCTTGATGCTCCTTTTCAACAAATATCGAGGGTCTTTGTCACGCCCTGGTCGAGGTATTTTGTGTTTATCTTCATTTATTTGGTCAGGCCAGGGTGTGGCATGGGTTTTTGTATGTGGTGTGTTTTTTTCTGGGGTTTTGTTAGGTATTGGGTTTGTGGTTTAGTGGGGTTCTCTAGCAAAGTCTATGGCTGTCTGAATTGGTTCTCAATCAGAGGCAGGTGATTATCGTTGTCTCTGATTGGGAGCCATATTTAGTCAGCCATATTCTTTGAGTGTTTCGTGGGTGATTGTTCATGTCACTGTGTTTGTTTGCACAAGATAGGCTGTTTCGGTTTTCACGTTATGTTTATTGTTTTTGTATAGTTCGTGTTTTTGTCTTCATTAAAGATGTATTGAACAAACCACGCTGCATTTTGGTCCGATCCTTGCTACACCTCCTCGTACGAGGAGGAGATAGAAGAAAGCCGTTACAGAATCACCCACCACAACTGGACCAAGCGGCGTGGTAACAGGCAACAACAGCAGCAGGAGTTGCGTAATAAGGATTTCTGGACATGGGAGGAAATCCTCGACGGGAGAGGACCCTGGGCTAAACCAGGGGAGTGTAGCCGCCCAAAGGTGCAGCAGGAGAAAAAGCCCGGGAGTCAGCCCCAAAAATTTATTGGGGGGGGCTAACAGGGAGTATGGCTACGCCCTGGGCAGACTCCCTGTGCTTACCGGGGGGCTAGAGAGACCGGGCAGGCACCGTGTTATGCTGTGGTGCTGCAGGGTGTCTCCAGTGCAGGTGCATAGCCCGGTGCGGTACATTCCAGCTCCGCATATCGGCCGGGCTAGAGTGAGCATCGAGCCAAGTGCCATGAAGCCGGCTCTACGCATCTGGTCTCCAGTGCGCCTGCACGGTCCGGTCTTTCCAGTACCACCTCCACACCCCAGCCCTCCGGTAGCAGCTCCCCGCACCAGGCTTCCTGTGCGTGTCCTCGGCCCGGTACCACCAGTGCCAGCACCACGCATCAGGCCTACAGTGCGCCTCGCCTGTCCAGCGCTGCCGGAGCCTTCCTCCTCTCCAGCGCTGTCGGAGTCTCCCGCCTGTTCAGAACTGCCAGTCTGCAAGGAGCTGCCAGTCTGCAAGGAGCTGCCAGTCTGCAAGGAGCTACCAGTCTGCATGGAGCTGCCAGTCTGCATGGAGCTGCCAGTCTGCATGGAGCTGCCAGTCTGCATGGAGCTGCCAGTCTGCAAGGAGCTGTCAGTCTGCAAGGAGCTGTCAGTCTGCAAGGAGCTGTCAGTCTGCAAGGAGCTGCCAGTCTGCAAGGAGCTGCCAGTCTGCAAGGAGCTGCCAGTCCGCAAGGGGCTGCCAGTCCGCAAGGGGCTGCCAGTCCGCAAGGGGCTGCCAGTCCGCAAGGAGCTGCCAGTCCGCAAGGAGCTGCCAGTCCGCAAGGAGCTGCCAGTCTGCAAGGAGCCGCCAGAGCTGCCAGTCTGCAGGATGCTGCCAGTCTGCATGGAGCCGCCAGAGCCGCCAGTCTGCATGGAGCCGCCAGAGCCGCCAGTCTGCATGGAGCCGCCAGAGCCGCCAGTCTGCATGGAGCCGCCAGAGCCGCCAGTCTGCATGGAGCCGCCAGAGCCGCCAGTCTGCATGGAGCCGCCAGAGCCGCCAGTCTGCATGGAGCCGCCAGAGTCGCCAGTCTGCATGGAGCAGCCAGAGCCGCCAGTCTGCATGGAGCAGCCAGAGCCGCCAGTCTGCATGGAGCAGCCAGAGCCGCCAGGCAGCATGGAGCAGCCAGGGCCGCCAGTCAGCATGGAGCAGCCAGAGCCGCCAGTCAGCATGGAGCAGCCAGTCAGCATGGAGCAGCCAGAGCTGCCAGTCAGCATGGAGCAGCCAGTCAGCATGGAGCAGCCAGAGCAGCCAGTCAGCATGGAGCAGCCAGAACTGCCAGTCAGCCAGACTCTTCCAGAACTGCCAGTCAGCCAGACTCTCCCAGATCTGCCAGTCAGCCAGACTCTTCCAGATCTGCCAGTCAACCAGACTCTTCCAGATCTGCCAGTCAACCAGACTCTTCCAGATCTGCCAGTCAACCAGACTCTTCCAGATCTGCCAGTCAACCAGACTCTTCCAGATCCGCCAGTCAGCCGGGATCTGCCAGAGCCGCCAGCCAGCCGGGATCTGCCGGATCCAACTACCTGCCTGAGCTTCCCCTCAGTCCCGAGCTTCCCCTCAGTCCCGAGCTTCCCCTCAGTCCCGAGCTTCCCCTCAGTCCCGAGCTTCCCCTCAGTCCCGAGCTGCCCCTCAGTCCCGAGCTGCCCCTCAGTCCCGAGTTGCCCCTCAGTCCAGTGGGGTTCTGGGTGAGGACTACTAGGCCATGGTCGGCGGCGAGGGTGGACTATCCAGGGACGCGAGGAGGAGGGACTAAGACATTGATAGAGTGGGGTCCACGTCCCGCGCCGGAGCCGCCACCATGGACAGCCCCTCCCTATTGTTTTGATGTGCGTCCGGTAGTCCGCACCTTAGGGGGGGGGGGGGTTCTGTCACGCCCTGGTCGAGGTATTTTGTGTTTATCTTAATTTATTTGGTCAGGCCAGGGTGTGGCATGGGTTTTTGTATGTGGTGTGTTTTTTCCTGGGGTTTTGTTAGGTGTGGGGTTCTCTAGCAAAGTCTATGGCTGTCTGAATTGGTTCTCAATCAGAGGCAGATGATTATCGTTGTCTCTGATTGGGAGCCATATTTAGTCAGCCATATTCTTTGAGTGTTTCGTGGGTGATTGTTCATGTCACTGTGTTCGTTTGCACAAGATAGGCTGTTTCGGTTTTCACGTTATGTTTATTGTTTTTGTATAGTTCGTGTTTTTGTCTTCATTAAAGATGTATTGAACAAACCACGCTGCATTTTGGTCCGATCCTTGCTACACCTCCTCGTCCGAGGAGGAGATAGAGAGAAAGTCTTATTCTGGTGACATAATAATCAATGCTTGGCTGCCATTTGACAAATAAAAATGATCTTGCTCTTTTGTCCATAATAATAACAATCTTATCATGTAGGCTATACTTGCGCTCTAGCCAAAATATACTTGTAGCGAAGTCCTATCTATGTTTGTTATTGTTTTGTAATTTTCAATAAAAAAGTAATTTTGATGGAAACACTCTGGTGGGAAATTTTGCATAATTTTAGAATATTAACATGAAAATCTGCCAATTACATGGAAACCCCGCAAAAGGGGAACTTTTATTTTGATCGCGAACCGCAAATTCCAAGATTGTGGCGAATCCTTATTGTGGATAGCTTCACACAGGTTCCCTCCTGCACTTCTTTACATCAACCTACCAAATTTCCACACAGGTGTATAAAGAAAATAAATCCTTCTTGGTGTTCTTTCCACATTATCATTCACAAAAAGTGTCTGTCTTTCTCACTTTTCTGAACAGGAATAGCATTGATTCAGCAATCCGATTCTACTCCTGACCCAAGGCAAGTGAAGAACTCAGGCAGCCTAATTCTGCAAAAAATGCAAAAAAATCGAACTAATTGGTTGAACTAAAATAACTGATTTGATTGGTCAAAAGTCCAAATAATTTGAAAAAAATACAATTAGGCTGCCTGTCTACCTAAATCCATCAGAATAAATCAAATAAAATTGTAAACTGTAAAAAATAAAACTGCAGTAGCAGAGAGCACAGTATTAGTCACATGCGACGAATACAACAGGTGTAGGTCCAACAGGTGTAACCTTACAGTGAAATGCTTACTTACGAGCCCCTAACCAACAACGCAGTTAAAAAAAATATGGATAAGAATAAGAAATAAATGTAACAAGTAATTAAAGAGCAGCAGTAAAATAACAATACCGAGACTATATACAGGGGGGTACTGGTACAGAGTCAATGTGGGGGGCACAGGTTAGTTGAGGTAATATGTACATGTAGGCAGAGTTATTAAAGTATATGCATAGATGATAACAGAGAGTAGCAGTGGTGTAAAAGAGGGGGAAATGCAAATAGTCTGGGTAGCCATTTCATTAGATGTTCAGGAGTTTTATGGCTTTGGGTTGGAGGCTGTTTAGAAGCCTCTTAGACCTAGAATTGGCGCTCCGGTACCGCTTGCCATGCAGTAGAGAGAACAGTCTACGACTAGGGTGGCTGGAGTCTTTGACAATTTTTAGGACCTTCCTCTGACACCACCTGGTATAGAGGTCCTGGATGGCAGGAAGCTTGGCCCCAGTGATGTACTGGGTCGTTCGCTCTACCCTCTGTAGTGTCTTGCGGTCGGAGGCTGATGCAACCAGTCAGGATGCTCTCGATGGTGCAGCTGAATAACTTTTTGAGGATCCATGCCAAATCTTTTCAGTCTCCTGAGGGGAATAGATTTTGTTGTGCCCTTTTCACGACTGCCTTGGTGTGCTTGGACCATGTTAGTTTGTTGGTGATGTGGACACCAAGGAACTTGAAGCTCTCAACCTGATCCACTGCAACCCCATCGATGAGAATGGGGGCGTGCTCGGTCCTCTTTTTCCTGTCGTCCACAATCATCTCCTTTGTCTTGAATAGGCATACAACGCTGTGTTTACACAGGTAGCCCAATTCTGGTCTGGAGCGCAGAGCTGGCACAACCCATCCTGGCTGGATGTTCACCCTAGCCCCTGCAACTGCGGGATGCTGGCACAGGACGTACTGGGCTGTGATGGCGCAACGGAGACAAATTGCGCAGAGCCGGCGCAGGATATCCTGGGCCGAGAAGGCGCACTGGAGGTCTGGAGCATAGAGCTGGCACAATCCGTCCTGGCTGAATGCCCACTCTAGCACGGCAAATGCGGGGAGCTGGTACAGAGCGCACCGGGCTGTGGATGCGTACTGGAGACACAGTACATGTACCCGCAACGCATGGTGCCTGAAGGGTCACACGCTCCTCAAAGTGACTGTCTTGCTCCAGACTCCAACCCCTCCAAACTCTTTCGTCCCTCTCCACTGCCAACCACTCCTCGCTCAAATGGTCCAAGAACTCCTCCTCGGTCTCGGACTCACCCCTCAGCACCGACGCTGCTTGGTCCATTTGTGGTGGACTGCTCCACAAGCTTTGTGATGTTGTACCTCAGGGTTTATAAAGTGTTTTTTTTTCCTTCTAAAATGTATGCTTTGGCCTCAACTTCATGTACAGGATGAGTCAACAACATTATTTGGGTATGAGTTAACAGATGAAGGGCTCGATTCAATCTGTTTCGCTGAAGCATTACAGATTGCACCATAGAAATTTAAAGCCAACATATGCAGTGTTTATCGTGAATGCAGTCTCTGCTAATGCGGGAACATTGCCTTTACATCACGTTGTAACGCTGAACCTCCGCAATACAGATTGAATAGAGCCCTTAGAGCTTTTAAAAGTGAGATTTTCACTAGATAGTTTAAATTAAATCATTATTCAACAAGGAAATAAAGCCTCTTCAATGCCTCAACTTACTTCATTATAGGCCCATGGACAGAATTACCAGACTTAATTTTCAAAAGTATTTCTGGAAATACTACAAATACAAAAACGTAACATAGATATGATAAACAATTTGTAGCCCAGTTTCTTTTAAATGTACAATCACACTGACAATAAAATAAACATCAGACCATTACAGTAAAGTGCAAATTTTCTTTTTACTCAGATTTCATTTTACAGCAGAAATTATGTAAAGCATTCAAAGTACATGTTCCACATATAAGGGCAATTCAAAACACTGTGCATGGCCTCAGCAGCAGAAGGTTCTTTTTAAAAACATATTCAACTATTTATTGATGCGTATACATGCACATTATTAAAAAAATCACTTACAAAAGAGGGAAAGAGGTAGAAAGAGAGAGAGAGAAAGAGAGAGAAGGGGCATGAAGAACACAAAATAGGAGGGAACAAAGCTAGGGATGAGAGAGGAAAAGAGAAAGAGAGGGAGAAGTCTAGCTAGCACTATTTAAACATGCAGTGTGATGTTAGCCCATAGCCCGTTATAACTATGGCCTGTATTTCAAAATCTATCTCTTATTTGACCTTTAACCTGTGTGTCAAAGGTCACCTCTGTGCAGCTTGCCCAGGAGCGAGTTCAGCAGGGCGCAGCGTTTTGTTATGTTCAGATAGAAATATGGCATGTAGAACAAACATGCCTCTCTGACATGTAGAATAAGGAATCACGTCAGCTATATTCATAGCATTTCTATCTGCAACGTTCGGCTACTGACTGTGGCCCACTTTCCAGAAGAGGAAGTCAAAGTTGCCTGTGACATAGCTTATGTTTTTCTCTATAAACTGATCTCTACGCTTACTTAAATTTACAGATCATTATTTAGAAAATGTATATGTTTGTTTATTGCTCTGTGTGTTTCAGTGGAAAGCCTTATCCAGTGTGAATTCACCCCCTTTAAACAGCAGCGCCTCTCTGTGTTTCTGTTAGTGTAGCTGTGATGTGGTTGGAGGGCACAGTTCCAGGCCAGGGTATAAAATGATTAAGCGCATTCAAGAGTTGACTACAGAGTGAAACAGCGATAGGCTGGAGAGCCTTTCCAACATGAATAATTCCTGGGCCATAATGACTATGCCCAGAGTTTTTCCTGGTCAGGAAAACCACTCCGGGCCCTAGAGAGGATATTATTGTCTTCTTTGTGAGGCTCTACATATATTTGAATGTTTGTATTATATATGTTATATGTTGTGTCTCAGGTGTTTGGAAGTGGAAGTCCTTTATAGATGGGATGATGTGTGTGGCACCCATCTCAGGCCAACTCCCTGTGAACAAGACCTCAGGCTGCCACATCTCTGTGGGGTCATCGCCACTGTCATCTTATGAAAGAGGTATAGCCTAATCACAATTGGCTGATTGACACACACACACACGCGCGCACACATGCACACACAGGGCCTACTCCACACCCCCAAGCCATTCTAGAACCCTGAGTTTAAATCTGAGGGAGTTACTGCTCCCTAAGAAAAAAGAAAAGAGAGAGAGTGTGATGTGTGTGCAAGATTGGAGATTGTGAGACGACCGAGTGAGTCGTGTGCATGTCTCTGTCTGTGAGTGTGAAGTTTGCTCCAGCTAAGATATGTTTTTATGTAAGAACGTTGGAAGAACATTACTGCCAGGACTGAACAGATGATAAATAAAGTGAAATGTCATGCAATTTCCATGCAGAAGAATACACTTTATCAATGTTCAAAACAGATATTTGCATCTTGAGAATGACCATACAGCAGTTGAATTCCAGAAAGAGGGTTTCTTGTGCTCTACATCTCACTAAAGACTTAACCCAGGGTATCTATATGAGAGTGTCTAGGCCTACATGTACTGCCATTACTGTAAAATGGGTGTGAATGCGCCATGCAAAATTTAGCCTATAATATATCAACCAGCCCAGTCAGAGATATGGCATAATCTGGCAACCTAACTGAGATCCCAATGAGGATTGAAACGTTGTCAATGTTTCCTTCTCACAAATAAATATATGTAGGGGGCAAATCAGAGCTACGGATAAAAAAAAAAAAAATGTAGCAACCCAAATGAACCATGGTAATGTATGCTGGGATCCACTACTCAGTCTCTACCTGGTAGGAGGAGGAAAATACATTATCTGCTTAGAGGACCAAGAGCAGGACTAGTATCAGTCTGTTTCTGCTATAGCCAACTTGTCTTTTAACAATGGAATATTTTGAATGCATAAACACTTAGGTATAGGAAGAACAACCAAAATCACTAACCAATTAGAGTTCAAAATAAGACTGGGTGCCAATCGTTTGTGTAGAATAATCATCACACACAGTTTGGGAAACTATAGAGGGAATGAGTTAACTCGTTTGGAGACATATAGTGGGTTCCTGATATTAGCTTGCACGTTCTGTATATGAGTAGGCACTTTCTAAACCAAACTGGTCATAATTCTCAGTCAAAACAAATCTGTAAGACACTCTAGGGAAGGAAACGCCTCATTGTAACACAGGCCATACTATTGGCAATTACATACTGGGGAATTTGAAGGGGAAAATATCTGTCTGAAGTTAAGAGATGAAAGTTTCAAATCTGCAATTGCATTAACATAAAAGTATATACCACTTAGCAGACACTTTTATCCAATGTAACTTACTCAGTACAGTGAGGGCATACATTTTGAGTATGTGTGTGATCCCTGCAAGAAATTAACCAACAACCTTGCCATTGCCCGCACAACGCTCTTACTAACTGAGCCACAGAGGACCACACTAACAGAAACATCACCCATCACCAGTTTGTTTGGTTTTGACACCTGACACGAACTCATTCTGTGTACACTTTAAAATAATAGATTATGAAGTTCTCCTTGCTTTCCCACTCGTCAGTTGCTTGAGATGACTGTGTACAGTATATTTAATACTTGTATGTTTTACCTCCTGGACCAGGAGTTTTTCCTGAACAAGTGACCACATGGTCAGGAAAAACTCCTGCGCTAATCCTAGGGTCCTAGGGAAAAGTAGAATTCATAATAATTGGCACCACTAGCAAAATGATTTCATTTTTGCTAGCCTGAAATCAAAAGCATGTTGTGTATACATTTAGCTTTCTGCCCTTATTCTTTATATCACTGGTTTTAACATAAGATGTCATCAACGTCATGCTTTAGCAAAATGTTCTTCAATAACACTTTTATCAAACACTTGTAAAGTGAAGTAGTTCAAATCCTCTTACAGTCCATAGCCACAAAAAAATGTATGTTGATTTTCTTGCCTCGTTTCTTTGTCTTATTTTCTCATGCACATAGATCCATGGTTAGTATTTACATTATTTACAAACAATACAATTGTCCTGTATACCCGGGTCTCTATCTGCTCATACTGTTGTTATAGAAGTAAAATTATATATATTCTTAAATACAGTCTTTTCTCATGAAAAAGATCCGGGGTCTCCATATATACCCATACCTCGTCATTTTATGTACAGAGACGCTATATAGTCAAAAATATGGGCTGGGCTAAACTCTATAAGGGCTAATATAGGGACCCATGTCCTAGACAGGGGCTAGCGTATAGTAAGTATAGGGACTTCTCACAGACTATAAGAAGTCAAGGCAATGCAATGTGACACTCTCCTCAAAACCATATGTGGCTTTTTGAAGTTCATGTTAAGAACAAATTGACAGAGACAGATAACCATCTGAACCGAATATGTCACACATTACCACACATTACCACACATTACCACACAATAGGGGGATAAAACTAACTCGGGCTAAAAAGCCATTTTCTTACTGTAAATTAAATGAAAGAAAATAACAAGGTAAATAAGAAAAATGAAACAAATAGATAAATAAAAGCAGAAAACCCAGGTTATTTTCCTTACATAGAGCACATGATAAACACAGGGTAGAGTTAGTCAATGAGGACAGAAGTGAGACACCACTACACATAAATACAAAACAAACAAGTTTGGTTCGCATGCAGGAGCTCACAGCTCAAACACATGCATTAGATTCAACAAACACAGACTCACACATCAGGCTAGCAAAATGCTTCCTCAGAGAATGACTTCATAGACAAGTCAATATAACAAATTAAGACACTGTTATTTACACCTAAACCGCTATCTGTTAATGTTCTTCTTACATTCAAGTGTAGTACTTCTCTTTGGGGGACTGGGTGACTGGTTGACCTGTCTAGCCAGCCAATCAGAGTGTGGTGATCACATTGACTTTGCCAACTGCCATAAAAGCCATGGGAGAAGAGCTAGTGAAAAACAGTGCATGCATACAGGATATGGGAGTGATATTTGGTTTATGTTTTCCTTTCCTAAAATGTATCATATATACAGCAAGTACAACAGGTCCAATATAGATTATGCATGTCAATGCAAATGTTGCCCATATGAGAAAACCAATCATCCCATTCTCCGTATCGAACGCGTTCGATAAAAAATGTGCATCTTCAGCTGCATCCTGATCTTTTTCTCTTGTTCTTTTCTGCTCTTGAAGAAAACATTGATCTATCTGTGAAGAGTGCAAAGATGCCAGGAAGGGTAATGTAGTTTCTTCTCTGTGATCTGGAGGAAGAGGAAAGTAAAGCGAGGCTGTGGCCAGAGCCAGGGCCATATGTTCATCAGAGCAGTCTCCCAGAGCAGTGTACCTGTCTGTTTGGGAAGCGTTTGTCTCAGAGAAACAGAGGGAGGAGAGAGAGGAGAGTTGTCTCTGTGTTGTCTCAGTGATATAGTTGCCATGTATCCCTCCTCATTCTCCTGTTTGAGTGTTAGCAGTCTGTTTGTAGAAGAGGAGTGTGGACTGTGAAGTAGTCCCATTGTGAGATTGGTATGAGGAGAGGGAGGAAAAGAGAATTGCCCCTGTGTGAGACCGAGGGAGGAAGGGACAGGAGGAGAGGGAAGAGAAGAGTGGAGAGGAGCTCACAGGATGAGGGGGCTCTGTGTTGGACTGGGTCGTGGGCTCTCAGGACCCCTGGCCTTTCTCTGCTCTCTTGCCCTAGAGGAGAGAAGAGCCCCAGGTCAGACACACACTCACACCACACTGATGGTTGGCACTGGGGACAACAAACAGTTATTTTGGTTCACCAGCCACTTTCTGTGTTACAGTTCTCAGATGACTGTAAGATGAGCGGCCTCATACACACACACACACACACACAAGCGCACACCCACCCACTCACGCGGGAAAGCGCGCGCACACACACGCACTTCTCTCCCCCCTCTCCCTCCACAACTACCAAGCCAAAAATAATAGCAGGATACTGGCAGGCCAAACAAGAGAGAAGCCCCTCCCACAGAGGAAGTGATGTCATTCAAAGCATGCCCCAGTCCCTGGAAGTAAAGCAGAAGGACCTGCCCCCTCTCTCTGTCAGTCATGCAGAAATACCAGCATCATTCAGCAATATCCAGAGAGAGAAAGAGAGAGGAACAGAGAGGGAGAGAGAGAAAGAGAGAGAAAGAGAGAGAAAGAGAGAGGAAGAGAGAGAAAGAGAGAGAAAGAGAGAGTGAGAGAGAGAAAGAGGGAGAGAGAGAGAGAAAGAGGGAGAGAGAGAAAGAAAGGGGAACAGAGAGGGAGAGAAAGAGAGAAAGAGAGAGGAAGAGAGAGGGAGAGAGAGAAAGAGGGAGAGAGAGAAAGAGAGAGAGAGAGAAAGAGGGGAACAGAGAGGGAGAGAGAGAAAGAGAGAGGAAGAGAGAGGGAGAGAGAGAAAGAGGGAGAGAAAGAAAGAGGAACAGAGAGAAAGAGAGGGGAAGAGAGAGAAAGAGAGAGGAACAGAGAGGGAGAGAGAGAAAAATAGAGGAAGAGGAACAGAGAGGGAGAGAGAGAAAGAGAGAAAGAGAGAGGAAGAGGAACAGAGAGGGAGAGAGAGAAAGAGAGAGAAAGAGAGAAAGAGAGAGGAAGAGGAACAGAGAGGGAGAGAGAGAAAGAGAGAGAAAGAGAGAGGAAGAGGAACAGAGAGGGAGATAGAGAAAGAGAGAGGAAGAGGAACAGAGGGAGAGAGAGAAAGAGAGAAAAAGCAAAGGGACTAGAGGGACAGATAGAGGTGTTTATGTTTGATGTTTGGACTGACCCAGTGTTCCCTCTCTCCCTCTCAAGAGAGCTGACATGCAAACAGGCATCAGCCACATGGAGAGAGGGAGCGAGAGAAAAGTGAGAGAGAGAAGGGGCGAAGGAGAGAAAAAGAGAGAGTATGAGGAGAAAGTAAGAAATGAGAGTTAGAAGAGGGGGTAAGAAAAGCCCAAACTGAGTTACTGGTGCTCACTTACCCGCTTGACTGGTCTATGGTCCATCAAGAGGCTTCACAGAAACAGCAAAACAACACCAACTATTAGCACACACACACACTGGGTATGGGGAGGAGGGGTGGGGTTGTCACCACACGGCCATGCTAGAGAGGACAGACATGGTCAACACCTGCATCCTCTCTATCATGGTGATGTAGTGACAGCTGGTCTGGAGCAGAAAGGAGATTGTGTGAATCAGTACCTGTGGCGGCATCTGAGCAGGAACCTCAGGATCTTACGGGCAGCCTGGTTCTGTCTCTTAGTGAGGAGACTGCTGCATGGCGACAACCACACAGCACAGTTAGGGTGTGTGTGCTTGTCTGTTTGTGTGTATATGTCGGTATCAATAAAACGTCACAATAAGGTGCAGAGCTTTCGATTTGCCCGCTGGGGGGCGAGGAGACCCCAGCGCCGCTAAAACCATTGGGCCGGTTTTTTATATGCCGTTTTTAAGGGATTGTTAAATACATGTTATAACTATTTGGTTTTAATATTGTCAGACTTATACAGCAAGTAACTGTCTGCTTTCATGATCAGTACAATGTCAGATACGTGAGGGTAGCCTATCCATTTGGCATGTATAACATGTGTCATTTAGCTTCATCAGAGATTAGGCTTTTGGAAAGAGATTGACAAGTCATTGTCCCGGCAAAGTTGTCAGTCAGACTTCTGTCATCACCACAATAGATGACAAGCAAATCAAACTATATTTGGATATAGCCATCTAGTTTAAGCCCTGAAAGTTAGCTTGTTAGCTAGCCATATTGAAGCGATCTGTTGTTAGCTAGCTAGCCACTTTGACGTTGTCCATCAATCACTGTAACCTATCATGTCTGTCAGCAGCAATCGTGATTGAACACTCTGAAAAACAATGTTGAAAAGGGGATAGTGTTAGCTAGCTTTGCTAGGTAGGTCCACGTTGGTTGGATAAAAAAGTACATTAGGTTTACTTACCACTATGTTTAGCCAACTGTACAACATTTCTACTGGTATCTTGCAAAGTAAACATTATCGAACAATACTTTGACAAATGCACCCTTCTGCTGCTTGACAGGCAGACCCCACAAAGGATGGGAAATTAATTTAAACCACTCATATTTGTCAGGTGTAGTTCACTTTTATGTTATATCACTCAAATATCCAATTAATGGTGGCCAATATAAAGAGATATCCTGGGAATACTCTCATGTATCTGAAATGACATGATCAATGGATGTTCACTGATCATAAAGCATGCAGTTACTTGCTGTATAAGTCTGATGACAGAGATAAATGTGGAATAATCTGAAAATGTGTAGTCCTGACTATGCTCTTCAAGAGGTAATGATATTAAAACCAAATAGTTATAACATGTACTTGTTTAACAATCCCTTAAAAAAGACAAGCGGCGGTGATGGGGGTCTCCTCGCCCTCCAGCAGGCAAATCAAAGGTTCTGCACCGTATTGTGATGTGGTATTGATAATGACCTATGTGCACCTTATTGTGATGTGGTATTGATAATGACCTATGTGCACCTTATTGTGATGTGGTATTGATAATGACCTATGTGCGTGCCATGTGTGTACCTGAGAGAGTGTCTGTAGCTGCGGTAGTATTGCTGGATCAGTACTGCTGCTCGCCGGCTCTGCTGGAACTTCCTCTGTTCGTGGAAACTGCGGAAGCGGCTCTGGATCAAAATGGCTGCCAGCGTCATCCTCTTATAAAGTGCATACTGATAGAGATATTACATTAGACTGGTCAGGGAATTAGTACAAACTTAATGTACATTCAAACAATGTGTTATAGAATAAAGACAGGGAGATTGAGAGAGAGTGCCACACTACCTTCAAGGCTATCCATGACAGCTTGAGAGAGATGGAGAGAGATGGAGAGAGGGAGAAAGAAAGAGAGAGAGTATGAAGGACATATTGTGGACACATCCAGTCATAGTGAACCAGACTAGACATAGAGTAGAAGGTATGTCAGCTGCTGTGTTCTAGTTGTCCTGACTAATGGCTGAGCTGACTGATGCTGATTGGTCATTGGCTTTAGTAGCAGGGCTGATATGATCTGGTTGATCTGGGATTGAGAGTCATACTGTACCTGTTTGTATTTCTTATAGCAGCGCTGGACCACTGCTACTGTTTCTTTACGTTGCTCCTGGATTGGCCGGCCCTAGAGGAAGGAGGAAGGGAAGGGTGAGTTGGCATGGCAACCACAGGGGAGAGACCAGGAGTGGGCATGCGAGCCACAGATGGTTGACCCCAAACGTCACAACACTGGATTCTAGATCGTACAGTTGTTGCAGTGTATCCTTATGAGGGAGAGGGAGAGAGAGAGAGAGAATGCAGTGCAGTTGTTTTTTCTATCCAGGCCATGCTCTGCTTAAACTCCCCATGCAGGGTCAATCACACACACCCAGACAATACTACTCCAGACATCCACTCATTCACCCTTCAACCTGTGGAGCCAGGGACCTGGCAGGGAGAACTTTTAACCCAGAATAAAGTATTCTTCTACTTGACCCGTCTGTTGTATTTTGTAGTGCTTTGAGTGATTTTTGTGTACGACGGCTTTACAAACAGAGTTATTATCAATACCTTGTACTTTCTGAGGGTGTGGTGGGCGTGTCTTGCAGCCTCGTACAGTTCTCTTTGCTCCGCCTCTGTCAGTGTGAGGTGGGCAGGGTTGGTGTCTGGGCCCTCTCCACTGAGTGATGCATGCAGGAAGGAGCTCCAGTCGGCTGGGGAGGGCAGGCCTTGCGGAGCCAGGGGACTTTCCTCATCCTCAGGCCCAGACAGGGGGCTTGGTATGGGGCTTGGGGTGGGCATCTGGGGCCTGGAGTATAGAAACCTGAAGGAAAAGCACCAGAAGCAGTATGAGGGAGAGTGCAGGCAGTAATATACACTACATCGATACAACACCACAGTATCATTAGAGATAGGAGCTTTATGGACTCACCGCTCCACGTCACCAATGTAACTAGCCAACCAGCTGACATCACCGCTGACCCCAACGGTCTCCGGTGGCGACGTCTCAGTCTCCGTGGCAACAAAGCCCTCCTGTTTGATCCTGTCAGGAGTGGCCTCCATGATGTGTTCTGCCAGCATCATCATGTTCATCTGCAACACACACACAAATAAGTGCTTGCACAAAGTAAAAGTGGAGGCTTGAGTGGAGTTATTGGTCAAACTAGCCTAAGCTCCTCCTACCTGCAGGTCTTCACTGTTCTCCTGATAGGTCAGCAGTTCTGGCTCCTCCCCCCTGGTGGATACGCCCCTCTGACGCAGATGATTGGCCAGTCTCTCCTTTCCCAGAATCCTCCTGGCCAAACTCCGCCTCCCAAGAGCCTGCCGCAAGCTATACCTACTGCCACCCCCTGACCCCCCTAACCTGGTCTGCAGAGGTGGGCTGGGGAAGTGGGGATTTGGGGTGTTAGAGCTGGGTCTGGGGGGGTGAGTGTTTAGGGGGCTGAGGTTGGGTAGTTGAGAGCGTGGGGGGTTGACTGGCTGTTGCTGGGCATCAGGGTTGAGTTTGAGTCTCTTGGCTGGTGGTAGGTCTCCCTGGTTGTCTGGTGGCCCCCGGTGTTGGCCCTGCAACTGGGGTTGGCCCTGGTGAGCCCAGCTCTGACTCTGGCTGTGGTTCTGGGTGCTCTGCTGTGGTTCTGTCCTGGTTCTCCTTAGGTCTGGTGAGACAGATCATGATATCACACATGTAACTGCGGCCCTCAGGGTTAAATACCCCAATGTAACCAAGGTAACCTCTCTCACCTGGGTTAGAGCTGGGGGCGGGGCTTTCCCTATGTCCACTGGGCTCTGATTCGCTGCTCCACCTGTCCATCCAGGTGTCATTGGGTGGACTCTGAGTAGGAGGAGTCTGTTGCAGCTGCTCCAGTAGCTCGGCCAAGCGAGTGTGTCCCCGTGAGCGTGCAATACTGAGTGGCAGGCGGCCCAGCGAATCAGGGATGGCCAAAGCTCTGGGGTCCCACTGGTACAGAACCAGCGCTGCTTCTGTATGACCCAGAGCACAGGCCCACATCTATCGGGTGGAGACAAAACACGTCATATACACACAGCATTAAATAAATATAGACAGAACATACATTCACATTACATCACAAACACAATCTCTTACCAGTGGGGTGCAGGAGAAGTGGTCGACATTGAGCGGGTCCACCTCTAATTCCAGATCTATGCTGTCTGCATGCTTAGTGCTGAGGAACAGAGGAGCACATTTAGAACCACATCTTAATGTACCTGTGTGTGTGTGTGTGTGTGTGTGTGTGTGTGTGTGTGTGTGTGTGTGTGTGTGTGTGTGTGTGTGTGTGTGTGTGTGTGTGTGTGTGGATTCTCACCGCCAGCGGATGAGAGTCTGTATTAACCCTGCGTATCCCTGAGCTGCGGCCAAGTGCAGCAGGGTCATGCCCCGGGAACTCCGGCTGTGGATCAGCTGATTGGAGGTAACCCAACAGGGACGGGTCATCATCTTCTCACACACCACCACCACACGGCCCTCAAATGAACCCTCGGCTGGGGAGAGCTGGAGAGAGAGGGAGGGGTAAAAGCAATCAATCAATAAAACAATCAAACAATTAACTAGCCACTCAACCAAACAATCAATTAACCAATGCAATGAGTTACCTGGGACTGGTGGTCAGTGCCACCTGCTCCTCCACCTCCCCCCGTGGCTGCCGTGGTTTCGGAGCTCTGATGGTGATTGGTTATCTCAGCCATCCTCTGTTCCATCTGCTCCAGACGCTCCAGAATGGACATCCTGAACTGGGTATCTATGGAAACACAGGAGGGACACACTGGGATTGGATAAAAGTGGGACAGGCAGAGATGACTGGTTGAGGCGAGCTGTATTCATAATGTGTTCATTATCTCTATAGCAGATTCCCATACAATAAGAGAAAACAGAGTTTACAGGGTGAAACATCAAGCTCTCTCTCTACAGAGATAAACCTTAAAAACAAACTAGACCTGGTGGCAATTCAACAATAGTCAATGTTTGTATCTATGTGAGAGAGAACAGGAGTGTGTACTTGCACTGTGTGTGTGTGTGTGTGTGTGCTTGCGCGCGTCTTTGTTCAAATGCTACTGCAGTGTTGCTGCAGTGCAGATTATGTCATCCCCACCTGATGGTCTCTCTTTCTCCCTCTCCATCTCCATCTCCGTCTCTCTATCTCTCTCTCTCTCTCACTCTCTATCTCTCTCTCTCTCTCTCTCTCTCTCTCTCTCTCTCTCTCTCTTTCTCTCTCTCTCAGGATGCGGCACACACAGAGGAGGAGAAGAGGGTGGGACGACAACTGTGACATAAGAGCTCCTCCCCTTTAACACAACTACTACAGCCAATCAGAATGGAGCATAGCCTGCCAGCTACGCACGACAGAGAGCTCATCTGAATGAACAGAAAAACAAACTCAACATGTTGTGTTAGCTTCCCAAACAAATGCCTTAAGGTCAGTGTGCTAACATGGTCTGTCGTCACCCAGACATATTGGGTTCAATACCAGCTGGTTATACCACCACATTGCGTGGACAAAATTTTAGGGGGAATTTAGAAGTTTCTCTGTTCTATGTCTAGGCGGGTCTGTCTGGATTACTCCGATCTGTGTGGGTGTTGCATCAGTCTGCTGCATGTGGGACCTTGATCTCTCACCAGACACAGAGGAATCATGAATTATACTGACCCTCTTTGACTCTCCAACTGTGTGTGTCTCTGCATGTGTGTATCTACAGACTTGTGTGTCTCAGTCTCCAACCATGTTTGTGTTGCTCACAAGATATGTTTGTATGTGTGTCAGTCTCTTTCCTCCTACAGGGAGCCTATCTGTCTACTCCATAGGCTATACCCCTTTCCTACCCTTCTATGAGGTCCTCTGGGGCACTTCCAGTCACACACACAGCATGTCAGTGACAACAGCATGTCAAGGACAACACAGTACTTGGCGGTGGAGACATGACCACTGCTGACAACATGCTTGTTTCTATGTTTTAGTTTTTTTCAGTCGGGTATTTATGGATGGCGGGAGGTCTGTTTAATTAGAGAAAAGCTTGTTTTCCAGAACTGTTCAATTCTGTTCCAAGTTTTGACCCACTTTCTGCCCCTGTTCCTGCCCATCAGTCTTGGGATTTGTTAAATTGTTATATTTGTTAAAGTAACCAGAATAAAAACTGTGAAACGTCACATTAGGAAATTATTTTCACCAGCCCACAGGCTTTCAACACAACTCACAGCTAGTCTACAACTCGTGGCACTGTCCACTTCTCTTGGTGCTGAAATCAGAATGTGGCACCGCGCTTCATGCAACTTCGACTTGGTTCAGACCAGCTCGTAGCCTACTGTTCAATTCACTCACTTATAGTTTACAAGTTATAATAATAGTTCATTGCCCTAAATGTAGGCCTATGCCTTTGCGAAAAGTTAATAGACTAGGCTATAGAAGTCCCCAAACGGCATATTGAGCTACACGGACAGTGGCTTATTGTAGTCCTTTGTTTGAGGTTGATTTATTCAGAGAGAAATAGAGAGAGAGCGAGACAAAGCGCAAGAGAGAGAGAGAGAGAGAGAGAGAGAGAGAGCAGCTCTTCCACAGCACACGTGTTACTTAGTTACTTAGTCATTGTGCTACCAGGCCAGCCAAGTTACACAACATAATATACAGGGGTTAGCCATTTACACACGTTTTAATACCTGTGCCGCAAGATGAGGGAATTTGACCTGGACTGTGTTGGCTGTGAGCCTTTACAAGGTATATCATCTGTAATGACCAATGAAAGCAATGTAAACACACACAACTAACGACTTTCGAGATGATGCGAGCATGCATAGGCAGACATAGCCTACTATCAACACCACAGTCAGGTAGCCAAAGTGAATAATAGGATAAACTAAAATCCTCTAAATGGCTCCAGTCCAGACTCAACAGCGACCTCCGAGACATTCTGTGGCTCTTGCATTTTCAACACCAATTACGAGGTAAATGCACAAAACACCGACAACAGCTAAAAGTCTATTTTCTATTTCGTTTTCACATAATAGATAAGGCTACTAACCGGAAAGCTCAAATAGTTTCTCTGACGCTCTCTTTGTCCTTCTTCTTCTGTTTTACAGTTCCCTTTTAGTTTGAGGTGTGCGACGCTTGCTACCATGCAACATCAATAGAACAAAGTGGAAGAGGCGAGAGAGAGAGTCTCTACCCTCCCCTCCCATTTCGCGCCGTTTCTCTCCCCTAAAACCGTGAGAGGTGCGTAAACAGGGCAGACGTTCATTCTAATTGCGCCGCAGGGAAACAGACGCCGGAGTTAAATCTAACCATGGGGAGTTCCACGAGCTACCGGTGTCTCGGTCATCATCCGTGGGAGAAAAATAAACGAATCACAAGAGTCAGAGACAGTAGAATAACTTGACTGCCCGCTTTTCAAACAAAGGCACAGTGGAGAGACGAGAGTGAATTCAAGCAGGCGTGAGTAGGCTAATGCAAATATGCCTGGGTAGCCGTACTCTATCATTCTGATATTTGATCTCTTTGGTGCATTGTACAATTTTGGTAGGCTAGTTTATGACAACGAGCCTCAATATGGGGCGACCGACCATCGAAACAGGTTTAAACTAGGCTGCCAAGGCTACGCCTCTCTCTCATTTGGTCAATCTGTCGAGATTATGCTGGGAGCGACTATGCACAGATGGCTGCTCTATTAATCCCACCCCCAGCGCTCTAAAACGCTCTAAAATCTATTGCTATTCCGCTTTGTGCATCTTATGTGAGCGGAACCTGGTGAATACCCATTACGGTTTACATTTAGCTGCAATAAAACAGACCGTCAACCTAACAAAACATTATGCGAGTGTTCTCTTTATGTGGACCGCAGCAGTGCGTCTTTCTGTAGACGCATTGCCGCACTGCCCCTCCCCCATCTCTCTCTCTCTCTCTCTCTCTCTCTGCATTGCGGGCGATAGCACAGGCCACAATAGCGTATCTATCACATAGACTGGAGCGAACGAGATGAAACACACACGCCCCTGAACTATACAGGCATTGAATAATTACAGCACCTTGTTGCACAGACTAGTGTTTGCAAGAGTGAATGTTTGTGTGAGAGGGAAAATTGAGTAGCAAACAAAATGTAACTACTTAGAGGTTCGTACAGTCAGGAAACCTTATTGTCATTCAATCATTGTCAGGATGTTGTACATGGTGAAAAACAACAAAACACACAGCAATCACATAAAACAAGGGTCTTAAGCCTATGACCAACAGGTGTTTAAAAACTTCATTTCAGTTCACATGACAGCAATTATACACCGGCTTATATGTCTGTCCACCACACAAAGGCTCCCTGGAGGCTGCAGTATAAAACATACAGTGCCAGTCAAAAGTTTGGACACACCTACTCATTCCAGATGTTTTCTTTATTTTTACTACTTTCTACATTGTAGATTAATAGAGAAGACATCAAAACTATACAATAACACATATGAATCATGTAGTAACCAAAAGTGTTAAACAAATCAAAATATATTTGAGATTCTTCAAAGTAGCCACCCTTTGCCTTGACAGCTTTGCACACTCTTGGTATTCTCTCAACCAGCTTCATGAGGTAGTCACCTGGAAAGCATTTAAATTAACAGGTGTGCCTTGTTAAGTTAATTTATGGAATGTCTTTCCTTCTTAATGTGTTTGAGCCAATCAGCTGAGTTGTGACAAGGTAGGGGTGGTATACAGAAGATAGCCCTATTTGGTAAAATACCAAGTCTATATTACGTCAAGAACAGCTCAAATAAGAAAAGAGAAACTAATATCCATCATTAATATAAGACATTGAAGGTCAGTCAATCCAGAAAATGCCAAAAAACGTTGAAAGTTTCTTCAAGTGCAGTCACAAAAACCATCAAGCGCTATGATGAAACTGGCTCTCATGAGGACCGCCACAGGAAAGGAAGAGCCAGAGTTACCTCTGCTGCAGAGGATAAGTTCATTGGAGTTACCAGCCTCAGAAATTACAGCCCAAATAAATGCTTCACAGAGTTCAAGTAACAGACGCATCTCAACATCAACTGTTCAGAAGAGACTGTGTGAATCAGGCCTTCATGGTCGAATAGCTGCAAAGAAAACACTACTAAAGGACACAAATAAGAAAAAGAGACTTGCTTGGGCCAAGAAACACAAGCAATGGACATTAGACCAGTGGAAATCTGTCCTTTGGTCTGATGACTCCAAATGTGAGATTTTTGGTTCCAACTGCTGTGTCTTTGTGAGATGCAGAGTAAGTGAACGGATCAAATATTTTTTTTTATATAGCCCTTCTTACATCAGCTGATATCTCAAAGTGCTGTACAGAAACCCAGCCTAAAACCCCAAACAGCAAGCAATGCAGGTGTAGAAGCACGGTGGCTAGGAAAAACTCCCTAGAAAGGCCAAAACCTAGGAAGAAACCTAGAAAGGAACCAGGCTATGATGATCTCTGCATGTGTAGTTCCCACCATGATGCATGGAGGAGGAGGTGTTATGGTGTGGCGGTGCTTTGCTGGGGACACTGTCAGTGATTTATTTAGAATTCAAGGCACACTTAACCAGCATGGCTACCACAGCCATCTGGTTTGTGCTTAGTGGGACTATCATTTGTTTTTCAACAGGACAATGACCCAACACATCTCCAGGCTGTGTAAGGACTATTTGACCAAGAAGGAGAGTGATGGAGTGCTGCATCAGATGACCTGGCCTCCACAATCACCCGACCTCAACCCAATTGAGATAGTTTGGCATGAGTTGGACCGCAGAGTGAAGGTAAAGCAGCCAACAAGTGCTCAGCACATGTAGGAACACCTTCAAGACTGTTGGAAAATCATTCCAGGTGAAGCTGGTTGACAGAATGCCAAGAGTGTGGAAAGTTGTCATCAAGGCAAAGGGTGGCTACTTTGAAGAATCTAAAATCTAAAATATATTTTGATTGAACACTTTTAACACATTATTCCATATGTGTTATTTCATAGTTTTTATGTATTCACTATTATTCTACAATGTAGAAAATAGTAAAAATAAAGAAAAACCCTTGAATAGGTGTGTCCAAACTTTCGTCTGGTACTGTATTACAGGCTCAAATAAACAAGACCCATCAGGCATAGTGGTAGAATGTCTCGCCTATGGAGAATAATGCATTTTTTTCCAGCCAGTGGCTCTAGTCTAGTGGTGCTGTCCATGGGGCTGAAACAGGCCTCTACATTTTCTGTCATTATGTGGAATCCACACTTTCAGACTCAACACTCACTCAGAGAGAGATTGTAAGAGAGTGTATCTGGTCCCAAAACACCCCTTGTCCCTATTCCTGTCCCCTATGTGACGTGTAAATCCAGGCCCCCATACAACATGGTGGAATCTCCCATCAAACCTATGGCATGATCAGCAACACACCAAAAATGCTATACTACATGCAGGAACCCAAATCTGTAGAAATATATTACATCCCTAGCCGGCTACCACCCGGTTACTCAACTCTGCACCTTATAGGCTGTTGCCCTATATACATACTGTAGACATGGAATCACTGGTCACTTTAATAATTATGACACTGCCTTACTCATCACATAGGTATATACTGTATTCTATTCTACTGTATTTTAGTCAATGCCACTCCGACATTGCTCGTCCTAATATTTATATGTTTCTCCATTCCATTCTTTTACTTGTAGATTTGTGTGTATTGTTAGATACTACAGCACTGTTGGAGCTAGGAAAACAAGCATTTTGCTACACCCACAATAACATCTGCTAAATGTGTCTATGTGACCAATGCAATTTGATTTGATTTAAAACAGTAAATTGTCTGTCACGTTCTGACCTTAGTTCTGTTATTATATCTTTGTTTTAGTATGGTCAGGGTGTGAGTTGGGTGGGCAGTCTATGTTTGTTTTTCTATGTTGGTTTTTGAGTTCGGCCTAGTATGGTTCTCAATCAGAGGCAGCTGTCTATTGTCCCTGATTGAGAATCATACTTAGGTAGCCTGGGTTTCACTTTTGGGTTGTGGGTGTTTGTTTTCCGTGTTTTTGGTTTTGTATATTCACGTCATCGTTTGTTGTTTTGTTCGAGTATTCTATTGTCTTTATTAAAAAACATTATGGACACCTACCACGCTGCGCATTGGTCCTCCGATCCTTCTCGCTACTCCTCCTCAGAAGAGGAGGACGAGATCCCTTACATTGTCTAAACACTCTAATTCACCCTTGGTACTATTATCTGAGAAGAGGATTCCTCATCACAGCTACATAAGACATCATAACATCTGTCATAGAGTGGCACGTATGCACGTAAAGTGCGCACCAGGGTTTCCGTTAGCTGGTCAGACAGTGCTAGAGCTGCTGTAGCTCCTCAGCTCGATGCTGTTGGAGTGAAATGGGCTTTTATAAGCCCGGTCATTGCGCAACAATTCTATATGCAATCGTGTGTTCAAAATAGTTTTGATGGCCACGATTAAAAAGAGCTACTATTTTTATTTCTCAACTGATAATTGAAGCACGCTTCCTATTCACCATTCAAATGAATACACAAAAGTAGGCAGGCTATCAGCACGTCCTCTACCACTTTGCAATGTGAGCCGGAGGCAGTATGCATTTTGAAAACATATACTTCATTGTTTGAAACCTGAATGTTTTACTTCAAATTATGAGGAATGTCTTACCTTATAGAAACATGGAGGAAATTATTTTATGCCATTGAAACTAGCATTTCTCTCCTGTTCCATTGGTTTTCATATCAACTTTCTTTTGTTGTCCAGAAGCCAAAGGCACAATCCTGGTCATATTATCAACCCAGCCTAGTTGTCACATCTTTAGAAACGTAGAAAGAGGGGGAATCTAAAAGAGATTTAAAACTCTGTCCCACATGGAACCGCTTGCATCAGGTGCACTGTTTAGAATGGTGTTTTCCTGCAGATTGCATTTTGGCAAATTACATTGTATTGGCTGCTTCATTACAGGAGTTGCATGTTCTGTTAAGATGAATGACCATAATCTACATGTGATTTCAGTCATTCTGAGCACTGGGGGTGGACACCCTAGCCAGGATACCAGGGTTAACATCCCTACTCTTATAAGTGCCATGGGATCTTTAGTGACCACAGAGACTCGGGACACCCCTTTTAACGTCCCATCTGAAAGACAGCACCCTACACAGGGCACTGTCCCCAATCACTGCCTTGGCAAATTGGGATATTTTTTGGGGGACCAGAGGAAGAGTGCCTCCAATATCACCTCCAGCAGAATCTGGTTTCCCATCCAGGGACTGACCAGGACCAACCCTGCTTAGCTTCAGAGACAAGCCAGCAGTGGGATGCAGGATGGTATACACTCATGTACGCACATACACACACAAACATTGACTTACCGTCCAGGGACAACCAGTCGTGTTGTGAGGAGGGCAGGGCGGGCAAGTCTCGAGCTTTATACTCAAACACCACAGAGGAAGAGATCACATCCCCACCCATAGCCACCTGCAGCATCACCAAACCTGTTTCATGGGCTAAGACACACACACACACACACACACACACACACCCACACACGGGTTGGGATTAGTAATAGAGTGTGTGCATGAGAAAGTAGTTTGCTGAGTGTATGCATGTCTCTCTGTGTGTGTGTGTGTGTGTGTGTGTGTGTGTGTGTGTGTGTGAGTGTGTTACCAGGGCAGTAGCAGCGCAGTACTCCTGGCTGTATGAGAGCAGCTGGGACACTGATGTGGTCAAACAGACAGCTGTACTCCCTGCTGGCCTCCAGCCAGGGACCTGTTATCAACACCTTCACCCCACCCTGAAACAAAGACACAGTCACATGCAGTGATGTTGTGTGTGTGTCAAAGCGTCCAAGGGGATGACGCCACTCTGTATGTTCTCTTTCTTAGTGTCTCCCCAGTCTCAGTCTGACCCTCTTTCCACTGGGCACTGACATCAATGCTGAGCCACAGACCGTGTGTGTGTCTCAGGTCATTAATGTCTCAGAGGATCTACGTCAGACTCTTACTGCGTACAGACAGACGTTGGCCTTATGAGTTATACGGTTGCTGATAGTTCATGTATACTAGTGTAATCTATACACTACTTCCTATGTCTTTGTAGCTACTTTGGGTGATATATCCATTCAGAAGCTAGGGAATAGGAAGTTGGGCTTCAAGATGTAAGAGGTCAGACGTTAAGGGTTAGGTACTAGTGACTCACCTCTGGGTAAGACCACTCGGGGGAGTAGTCTGTCACCCCAAAAAGCCTCCCCGTCTCTGGCAGCAATCTTAGAGGTCCCTGCTCCACCTCTGAACCCTGAATGGGGGCTGCTCCTGCCTCCTGGCCTTCTCCAACCTCCTCCTGGGGCATCAGAGCAGGGGTGTAGAGTGCACTGCCTCCTGTCCCGGCCACCGCCCCCCCTCCACCCCCCTCAACAGAGATGAAGTCATTGATGAGGTCAGAGAACTGGTTCCCAAACGATGCCTCAAAGCCTTCCAGGCTGATGCCCCCGCCTGCCCCCTCAGCTCCCCCAGCTTCACCTACACCCGGCTGGGGAAGAGTAGAGCTGTACAACCCCCCCTCCATGGCTGCTCCAGCTAGAGACTGAGGACTGTCCACCACTGCACTGTTAACTCCTGCATCCCTGACCCCGTTACTGAAAATATATTTCTCTCCTATTTCTTGTCCTCCCTCTACTCCCCCACTCTTGGTTGTTGGCTGTAGGTAGTGATCTCCACCTCTCCCAACACCAGTGTTGTTTCTGTAGGCCTCATGCTGTTCCCCAGGATTGAGGAGTAACTCTGCCCTCTTCTGTGTCTCTTTCTCTGGGGACGTCACCTTCCCAGGTCCTCTGGTGCTCAGCTGGTCTTTTCTCATCTCCTGCCCCCTTACAGGAAAGCTACCCAGCCCCACTAGACCCCCCTGGCTGCTTTCCTCACTGTGGCCATGTTGGTGTGGTGAGGGTTGGTGGAGGTATGTGTGAGGGTCTCCATTGGTGCCTGTAGAGTCAGTCTGTGGTATAGTAGATAGGCCCAGATAAGCCTGAGTCTCGCCTGAGTTCTGGCCCGTCTCAGAGGCACAGATCTGGGGCTGGGTGGCCTGGGCGAGGGGGGTCTTAGGGGAGGCCTGCAAGAAGAGACTGGGGGAGTGTTGGTGTATCTGCTGTGCCAAGCTCTGGGCGCAGGCTGATGACATCACAGCACTGAAGTCCATTTGCTCCAGTGTGGTGCTAGGGCTCAGGCCCGTCCCCTCGCCAGCGTACCCGCTCTGATTATCCAGCGGCTGCTCCAGGGGAGTATCTTCGGTCTTGATGTTTACGAGCGTGGCGTTGAATACATAGCCGTTAGCCGTTAGTGACTGTGGAGAGCAGCGGAGCCCCCCCTCACTATTACAGCTACCTTCCTCGGCCTTACCCCCTCCTCCCCCGTAGGTTTGGCCCTGCTTGGGGTTGTTGAGGAAGCAGTCTGGGTCAAAGTTCATGCTGGTCTCAAGAAGGTTGACTCCAGAACCTCCGGCATCCAGACTGCTGGAGAGGACCAACTCCCCCCCTTCCTCTGCTAACCCCACCCCCCCAGGGAACTCAAAGCGCTGGGTGTCTGGGGCAACAGCCAGTAGAATCCCAGTGGTGGTGGCGTCATGGGTGGAGCCAATCAGGTGGGCGTGTTCTGTGGTGTACACGGAATCCCCTGTTACCGTGGCAACCTCGGACATGAACACAGCAGCAGAGCTCTGTGATAGGCTGCTGGCCAGGCCGAGGGCAGGACTGTCTGCAGTAATGTCGCTGGTGATTGACAGTGGGGAGCTCTGTGTGGTGTCGGGAACCTCCACCTGATTGGTGGATGTGGAGGAGACTTCCATGCTGCTCTGGGGAAGCAGGGAGGGTTTGGGCAGCCTTCCATTCTTCCTCTCCCCCCCTCCTCTGCTCCTGGCCCCCACTCCAGGACTGGGCTCTGTCTGCCCCTCAGACACATCACTGTTCTGCACCTCTGTCCCAGACCCTGTCCCTGTCCCAGACCCTGTCCCTGTCCCTGTCCCAGTCCCATCCCCTGTCCCTGTCTTTGCTTCTAATTTGGGGGAGATAATGCGGTGTTTGGCTGTGGAGCATTTCTGGTGCAGGCTACTCCCGGCACCTGGGAGAGAGGACAGAGAGATGGAGAGGGAAAGAAGGAGGGGTGAAAAAGACAGAGAGATGGAGAGGGGGAGAAGGAGGGGTGGAAAGGACAGAGAGATGGAGAGGGGGAGAAGGACGGGAGGAAAGGACAGAGACAGGGATTGATATACAGTATATCACTGTTATACACTACATAATTTATAATGTCACAAACCATTTACAAGCCACAAAACACAAATACAGAGACAACATCTCGTCACTTCATGTTATCAAGTATTGATCACATAGTTTGAACATTACCACCTGTCAATTTCAGAGGGGAATTAAATCTGTTTTAACAATTAAGTTGAATATATTCTAGTTTACCTGTTCGATCCTTTATGTTTCTCTCATGGCCCTGAGAACATAGAGCACCTGTGTCAAACTCCGGTCCTTGAGGGCAGAGTGTCTGCAGGTTTTCACTCCTCTCTTGTACTTGATTGATAAATGTAGGTAATTGATTAGTTTGGAACCCCTCATCACCTGGCTTTCTAGGTCTTAATTGGACATAGATCTAAAGGAAACAACAAAAGCCAGCAGACAAACGGCCCTCCAGGAATGTAGTTTGACACCAAGGCCTTAGAGCAGGGTTCCCCCCACAATTCCAAAGTATTCTCTAGCATAATATAAAGTATGTATACACCTTGACTTTTTCTGCACTTTTTTTGCAGCCTGAATTCAAAATGGATACATTTTTTCTCTCTCGCCCATCTACCCACAATAACCCATAATGACAAACGTATTGAAAATGAAATACAGAAATATTTAATTTACATACAGTATTCCTGAACTTATTTAGGCTTGCCATAGCAAAGAGGTTGAATACTTATTGACCCAAGACATTTCAGCTTTGTTAACATTTCTAAAAACATAATTCCACTTTGACATTATGGGGTATTGTGTGTATACCAGTGACAAAAAAACATCAACATTTAATACGTTTTAAATCCAGGCTGTTACACAACAAAATGTGGAAAAAGTCAAGGGGTGTGAATACTTTCTGAAGGTACTGTCTGTGATTGTATACAAATGTACGCAAGGTTTGAAATGATTATGTTTTAGTCAAATATTGGATCTGTTTGGGCTTCTTGATGTCAATATGCAGTCTACAAATGATTTGTAATTATGTTCCTGCCCCCTGACCATCCGCTCAAGAAAAAATTGTAAATCTAGTAGATCCTACCTGCCTTAGAGCAGTGATTCGCAAGCTGTGGGGCGGGTTCCCAAAACTCACTCCAGCTTTCAACATACTCTTGAAAGTTGTAATAATAGAATGCACAAGGTTCAATTTCAAAATTGTGTGGTGCATCATCAGTTTTCCTCTTGTCATGTCATTGCAGACCTTAGAGAGCTATTTATTTACAACCTGTCAGAAATGTCCAGATCAACTAGCCCATGTAAGCTACCTTCTTTTAGCTATTTATTTACAATCTGTCAGAAATGTCCGGATCAACTAGCCCATGTAAGCTACCTTCTTTTAGCTATTTATTTACAATCTGTCAGAAATGTCCAGATCAACTAGCCCATGTAAGCTACCTTCTTTTAGCTATTTATTTACAATCTGTCAGAAATGTCCAGATCAACTAGCCCATGTAAGCTACCTTCTTTTAGCTATTTATTTACAATCTGTCAGAAATGTCCAGATCAACTAGCCCATGTAAGCTACCTTCTTTTAGCTATTTATTTACAATCTGTCAGAAATGTCCAGATCAACTAGCCCATGTAAGCTACCTTCTTTTAGCTATTTATTTACAATCTGTCAGAAATGTCCAGATCAACTAGCCCATGTAAGCTACCTTCTTTTAGCTATTTATTTACAACCTGTCAGAAATGTCCAGATCAACTAGCCCATGTAAGCTACCTTCTTTTAGCTATTTATTTACAACCTGTCAGAAATGTCCAGATCAACTAGCCCATGTAAGCTACCTTCTTTTAGCTATTTATTTACAATCTGTCAGAAATGTCCAGATCAACTAGCCCATGTAAGCTACCTTCTTTTAGCTATTTATTTACAACCTGTCAGAAATGTCCAGATCAACTAGCCCATGTAAGCTACCTTCTTTTAGCTATTTATTTACAACCTGTCAGAAATGTCCAGATCAACTAGCCCATGTAAGCTACCTTCTTTTAGCTATTTATTTACAATCTGTCAGAAATGTCCAGATCAACTAGCCCATGTAAGCTACCTTCTTTTAGCTATTTATTTACAATCTGTCAGAAATGTCCTGATCAACTAGCCCATGTAAGCTACCTTCTTTTAGCTATTTATTTACAATCTGTCAGAAATGTCCTGTCAGATCTCACTCAACATCTATAGCCTATTATAGCTTATTATTGAACAACCTACAGCACCCGATGTCACAGGAAGGCCAAAAAGGTCACCAAGGACAACAACCACTTGAGCCACTGCCTGTTCACCCCGCTATCATCCAGAAGGCGAGGTCAGTACAGTTGCATCAAAGCGGGGACAGAGACTGAAAAACAGCTTCTATCTCAAGGCCATCAGACTATTAAACAGCCATCAGTAGCACCTTAGAGGCTTCTGCCCTATATACTGTACATAGACTTGAAATCACTGGCCACTTTAATAATAGAACATGAGTCACTTACACAATATTGTTTACATATTTTGCATTACTCATCTCGTATGTACTGTATGCTATTCTATTCTAATGTATATTAGTCTATGCCACTCCGACATTGCTCGTCCAAATATCTATATATTCTTAATTCCATTCCTTTACTGAAAATGTGTGTGTATTGTTGTGAAATTGTTACATATTACTTGTTAGATATTACTGCACTGTTGGAGCTAGAAACACAAACATTTCGCTACAACCGCAATAATCTTTTATTTATTTAACCTTTATTTAACTAGGCAAGTCAGTTATTAACAAATTCCTATATACAATGGCAGCCTACCAAAAGGCAAAAGGCCGGGAACGAGGGCTGGGATAAAAAAATAAATTATAATAATAAATTATATATATAGTATATATGACAAAACACACATCACGACAAGAGACAACACAACACTACATAAAGAGAGACCTAAGACAACAACATAGTATTGCAGCAACACATGACAACACAGCATGGTAGCAACACATGACAACACAGCATGGTAGAAACACAACACGACAACAACATGGTAGCAACACAACATGGTAGCAGCACAAAACATGGTACAAACATTATTGGGCACAGACAACAGCACAAAGGGCAAGAAGGTTGAGACATCAATACATAACGCAAAACAGCCACAACTGTCAGTAAGAATGTCTATGATTGAGTCTTTGAATGAAGAGATTGAGATAAACTGTCCCGTTTGAGTGTTTGTTGCAACTCGTTCCAGTCGCTAGCTGCATCGAACTGAAAAGAGGATGTGTGTGCTTTGGGGACCTTTATCAGAATGTGACTGGCAGAACGATGTTGTATGTGGAGGATGAGGGCTGCAGTAGATATCTCAGATAGAGGGGAGTGAGGCCTAAGAGGGTTTTATCAATAAGCATCAACCAGTGGGTCTTGCGATGGGTATACGAAGATGACCAGTGTACAGGGGAGTATAGAGTGCAGTGATGTGTCCTATAAGGAGCATTGGTGGTAAATCTGATGGCCGAATGTTACAGAATATCTAGCCGCTCGAGAGCACTCTTACCTGCCAATCTATAAATTATGTCTCCGTAATCTAGCATGGGTAGGATGGACATCTGAATCAGGGTTAGTTTGGCAGCTGGGATGAAAGAGGAGCGATTACGATAGAGGAAACCAAGTCTAGATTTAACTTTAGCTTGCAACTTTGATATGTGCTGAGAGAAGGACAGTGTACCATCTAACCATACTTCCAAGTAACTGTATGAGGTGACTACCTCAAGCTCTAAACCCTCAGAGGTAGTAATCACACCTGTGGGGAGAGGGGCATTATTCTTACCAAACCACATGACCTTTGTTTTGGAGGTGTTCAGAACAAGGTTAAGGGTAGAGAAAACTTGTTGGACACTAAGAAAGCTTTGATCATTTCAAAATCCGGGGTGGGGCCAGCTGAGTGTAAGACTGAATCATCTGCATGTAAATGGAAGAGAGAGCTTTCTACTGCCTGAGCTATGTTTTTGATGTAAATTGCGAAGAGCAAGGATTGAGCCTTGGGGTACTCCCTTGGTGACAGGCAGTGGCCGAGACAGCAGATGTTCTGACTTCATACACTGCACTCTTTGAGAGAGGTAGAGAGCAGAAATCAGTGAAGCAGATATCAGAGCACAAGTCAGAATTGGGGCTAGCAACAGTAGATGGGCTAGGGTGTACATGCACATTCCAGATATCATCGACAGTAATACAATCAATAATATCTGATAAACATGTGTATGTGACCAATAAAATTTGATTTGATGTTCCCCAATGCTGGAAAAGGGGCCTGAGCGGAAAAGTTTGGTGACCCTTGCTAAACGAAGAGCTAAATGAGATACAGTGTGCAGGTGCCACCATGTGTTGAAAGTGTGAACTACACACTGAATTGATGTACACCAGGGGGTGACAGACTCATTTTGTCCTGGGTCTAGGGGGACACATTTTCTCTCTTTCTTGAGGTCTGGAGGGCTGCAATGCAAATTGGGTATATTGCCTTGCCGTCAAAAGACACAAAAATACAATGGACATGTTTACATTTACGTCCATTATCATTTCATTTCAGGACTCAAAGGCCAGCATTGCCTGAACAGAAATGATTTATTAAGCAGATGTTGACTTATCAACTGTATGCAAGCATTCTCTGTTTTGATCTTGCCAACTCCCATTGTCACAACTCTGAGAAGCTGAGGTGTTGTTGTCTTTACAGGTCTGTAGTCCTATCTGATTGGAGGTTAACTTTACAGTAATACTATTGGTCAACAGTTCAGATTTTGAATCCAAACAACTCAGATGATGTAAAAGGGTCTAAGATTTATTGTCTTTCTTTTTTTCCCCTGACTTTCTGTGGTGAGATATAAACTGTATTTCTTTCTTCTCCCTCTCCCATGAGCTATGGGCCAAGGCACAAGCCATGGTTTCCTTGTCTCTCTCTCTCTCCCTCTGTGATCATGCTTAGAATAATTCCTTCTCTCTCTCTCTCTCTCTCTCTCTCTCTCTCCCTCTGTGATCATGCTTAGAATAATGCCTTGAAATGCTTTCTAGTTTAAGTTTATGCCTTGTAAATGTAATAATTCATTTTTCAAAGTAATTAAATACACTTGTATTTAGAATTCCATTCTCAGATATTTGTGAATTTGGTTATTTTTAAAATTTGATTTAACCTTTATTTAACTATGCAAGTCAGTTAAGAACAAATTCTTATTTACAATGACGGCCTACCAAAAGGCCTCCTGCAAATAGGATTGCATATTACTGTAACTCAACTGTAGTCTAATGCATATTGCTATTCATCTTATGGAGTCAGATAAACATTTTAATAGGCTAATAGCTTAGTCTTATTACGATTCGCATGTGAGGTATATATGATATGCATATAGGATAAATATTACCACACAACACAGACACATTAGAAACGGACTGACACTGAAATCCAAGGCTGTTGGGTGCATAAATGCAACTCACACATCTCAACACAGACAGTGCTGGTCCCAGAGAGCGCAATCCTCTGGGTTTGTAACAAACTAGAACTCTCTCTAACTCTCACTCACTCATGAATAATGCATGCTGGGTATTTTGAACAGATGCTCATCGCCCCCTTGTGTCTCCCCCCTGTGTCTGAGGACAGACGGTACACACACACACACACACACACACACACACACACACACACACACACACACGCAGAGTTTTGTACAGCTAACCTTGTGGCGACATACAATTCAGTCCCATTCAAAATCCAATTTTCCCTAACCCCTAAACCTAACCCCATACCCTTACACTAAACCGAAAACCTAACTCTAGCTCCTCACCTTAAAACTATACATAAACCTAATTCTCACCCTAACCTTAAATCCCACAGAAATATCATTTGACCTTGTGGGGACTAACAAAATGTCCCCAGTTGTTCAAATTTTTGTTAGTTTACTATTCTTGTGGGGACTTCTGGTATAAACACACACACACACACACACACACAAAAACACACACACACACACAAAAACACACACACACACACACACACACACACAAAAACACACACACACACACACACACACACACACACACACACACACACACACACGCAATGCCTCTGCCTGCAGTCTCTTTGATGGCCACTGAGGGGCAGTGTGGTTCTGTTAAAGTCAAACTGACTCAGAAGAGAGAGGAACAGTAGACTTGGATGGCGATTTGGAACTAGACTCACAGCTCTCATATAACCATGACAACTCATGTGCTAAATAATTTAATGACATAAAATATAAAACAAGTTATCAGGGTTTATTCAATTGGATATAGAAAGATATGTGATTTGTAGAATAGACTTGGCTTCCTTATGAGTGCAAGGTGAGGAGATTAAGTTTTAAAGGGGCTAGAGGTCAGGGGTTAAATGTGACTCACACATGGGTTTGAGCTGTCCAATGAGCTCCTCCTTGCTCCACTTGGCCCACTCCTTCCTGTCTGTGTTGATGGAGCAGAGGACAGGCCCACACGGCTTCCCACTGTCGTCCACCGCTGGAACGTTCAGGTAGTGTACCAACACTATGTCTGGGTTCTACACAGAGAGGGAAGAGATTTATAAAATAAACCTTCATTGGGGGAGAGAGGGGGGATGGAGGGAGAAAGAACTAGAGAGGGTGGGAATGAGAGTGTTAAACAAATCATATATATTTTATATTTGAGATTCTTCAAAGTAGCCACCCTTTGCCTTGATTACAGCTTTTCACACTCTTGGCATTTTCTCAACCAGCTTCATTAGGTAGTCACCTGGAATGCTTTCAATTAACAGGTCTGTCTTGTTAAAAGTTAAGTTGTGGAATTTCTTTCCTTCTTAATGTGCTTGAGCTAATCAGCTGTGTTGTGACAAGGTAGGGGTGGTATACAGAAGATAGCCCTATTTGGTAAAATACCATATTATGGCAAGAACAGCACATGAAGTTCAGTCAATCTGGAAAATTTCAAGATTTTGCAAGTGCAGTTGCAAAAACCAAACTTTTAACTGGGTTATTTCATAGTTTTTATGTTTTCACTATTATTCTACAATGTAGATGAGATGGTCCTAGGAGAAGGTGGGAGAGAGGGAGCGAGGGAAAAGGAAAGTAGAGGATAAAGAGGTCAGGCATTGAGTGTCAGAGGAGAGATTCTCACCTGCCATTTCAAAGTTTGAACAGCTAAAGCCCCCTCAACCCTGCTGTGTGTGTATGTGTGTGGTTGTGTGTGTTTTCAACCCTCATTCGCTACAGGTCCCTCATCTCTGGCTCCAGGAGTGTATGAAAGATTCAGCACACACAGGTATGGTTCCTACCCTGCTGGGTGACAGGGAGTGTGCGTGTGTGTGGATGAGTATGTATGTGTGTGCGTGTACAAGCATGGTTAAAGACCCATCATGTTGCCTGTCCTCAGTTTGACTATGGCCTTCTGACCATCTTTAACTTGAGCAGAGGAGTGAGATGAGTGAGTGGAGTGAGAGGAGTGAGATGAGGGAGAGGAGTGAAATGAGGGAGTGAGATGAGGGAGTGAGATGGGGGAGTGAGATGAGTGAGATGAGGGAGTGAGATGAGGGAGAGGAGTGACATGAGAGGAGGGAGAGGAGTGAGATGAGGGAGAGGAGTGAGGTGAGAGGAAGAGGGTGAAGAGTGAGAGGAGGGAGAGGAGTGAGATGAGGGAGAGGAGGGAGATGAGGGGAGGAGTGAGAGGAGTGAGAGGAGTGAGATGAGTGAGTGTGTTCCAATGTCATTGTGACTGAGGCCGTATTTCTGTCCCTCATATGAGCAGCAGAGTGAAGCAAACTTTAATAACACACCTCTATACACAGGGGAGAGCAGGGTCCGTGTATGTGTGTGTGTGTGTGTGTGTGTGTGTGTGTGTGTTTCCTTGAAAAGCAAGGCAGGGAGTACACCACATACAGAGAAGTGTGTCTACTTTTCCAGCCCAGTGGAGTCTGGCTAGGTCAGAGTCAGATATACAAATAGATAGAGATGACAACACCAACCAGGCACATTCTGGGAGTTCAACTTTGTTGACATTGCAGTTACTAATTCAATACAAGCATAAGATCTGGGTACCATGTTGCTGCCTCTGGGGATTCCTTTTCCACTCACCCATCCATTCATGATGTGTACAGTCGACTCCTGATAAGTGCACATTGGTTCAGTGTCAGACATTACTTTCACTTGCCCCTAGTGTCAGCAAGCTCCAGTTCAGTGCATGCGTTCACAACAGTAATAGAGGTTATAATGAGTCAAATGTATTGTGGTTGTATGGTGGGAGGGGCTTACCTGGAGCAGCCAATAGCATCTGCGATGAAAGGTAGGGATGATGGAGGAGTGGACATAACAGCCATACAGACACTGAGAGAGAGAGAGAGAGGACATGGTTAGAGTTAAACACAAACACGCACGCACGCACACACACACACACACACACACACACACACACACACACAATGTCATACTTGTGAGGACTTTTTGGGGACCAACAATTGATTCCCATTCAAAATCCTATGTTCCCTAACCTTGAACCTATTTTTTGTTGGTTTACTATTCTTGAATACTTCCGGTTCTCACAAGTATAGTAAAACTTGTACACACACACACACACACACACACACACACACACACACACACACACACACACACACACACACACACACACACACACACACACACACACACACAGTCATGTTCGGCTGTACCTATCTGCCATGACAGTGCATCATGTTCAAAAGGTGTGGAGGATGAAGATTTTAACAAAGCCTGCAATGTACAATCTTCCTAGCAGAGGATGATGTCACACAATCAGAGAGAGAAAGGAGAACGAGAGGGATGAGGCATGATAGTGGTGACGACCTTGATGGTTACCCCCCTTTTCTCTCTTCCTCTCTCTTCTCTCTGTAGCCAAAGGCAGAGTGCATTTCCATAAATTTCCATTCTGTATGAGGGTCTATCTACCCCACAGGCTTGTTTCTCTTCTTCATCATCCCTCTTTCTTCTCTCTTTTTTCTCAATCCCTCTCTGTCCCTTTATCCCTTCCTCCCTCTCTCTTGGTCATTCCCTCTCTTTTTATGTCTGTCACACTCCTCACTCGCCGCTTGCCTACTATTTCTGCTGAATAATCAATTATAGAGCTGTAGCATGTGACTCACACATATACATGGGCGCTTACACACACACGCACACACACACACACCATTGCCTTGAGACTCGATCGATACTCCTCTCTGTTCCTGTCGAAGGAGGCATTGACATCATCTTTGGCCTGAAGCCAAACACACACTTATCCTACAGAGAGGGTGTGTGTGTGTGTGTGTGTGTGTGTGTGTGTGTATTGGTAACATAAGAAACAGCTAGGGGAGGATGTTAGAGACTGATTCACAAACGGAGAGAGAGGGAGAGCAGGAGCGAGAGCTCAATCCAGTCAATCCATCCCACGCTCTTCCCTTTTTCCATCTCATTAACCTTTTTTCTTATTTTCACCTCACATCTTTTCATCTCTCCTCCCTCTCTTTCCCTTGCCCTCCAATTCCTCTACTTTGAGTTTTGTATGGCCTTCCTTAGTGGTCTTCCATCTATAGTGCCTTCAGAAAGTATTCACACCTCTTGACTTTTTCCACATTTTGTTGTGTTACAGCCTGCATTTAAAGTAGATTTGCATATCTGATTCAAATCTGTTGTTTTTCCTGCAGTTTGAACAGCCAAAAAGCACATGGAATCAGATATTTCAAGCAACATTTCAAACCATCTTCGTAGGTGGTTTGAAGTCAGATATAAATCTGATTCCTGGCCATGTGACCTGTGGTGTGAATTCATGGATGCCAAGGGAAGCCAGGCTTCCCCCAAAAAATTGATCAATGGAAACATTTTAAAACATAAAATAATTTATCTTTTGTCTCTCTGTGTTTCTTAATTTTCCTTCAATTTTCAAGAGGCTGAATGATGCTGTCTGGTCCAAACGAGTATGACATTGTTGCTGCCCGTAGCATTGAATGCAAGGGAAGCCAACGAGCATCCTACCTCCCTTGACAAAAAATGTTTAAAAAATAGCTAATCAGCGTTGAGTTAAACTGAGCGAGCTCAACTGTGAATGGTCCTGGTGCACCAAAAACAAGTGTCAAGAGAAGCCAGTTTGGATTTGGTGTCACTCCTATCAAATCCCATTGAGAGCATACGTCATTGACAGAAAAACTTGAATTGTTGCATCTCGTTGTGTTGTTGTCCGGTGACTAGCCAGCTAGCTAGCCCTATCCTAAATTAGCCATGGAAGGAGATTTCAACTTGTGGTTTTACTTAATTCTCCCTACTGGCCAATGATTATAATGACGATTCTGATCCAACCATTAATTCATATATTGTTGTGCCCCTGGCCTGAGAGGATGGAAGTTCAATATGTAGCTAGTAGAAGGCTAATGTTAACTTGCTAACGTTGCCCATTAATGGAAGTTAGGCTAGCGAGCAATCATTTTAGCCAGGTAGCCTAGGACAACAAAACAAGTATGTACTTCATGACAGAGTGATAGACCATTTTGTCAACATGAAAGAGAGGAGGAGGTCATTGGCCCTTCTCTACAAGTAGGGTGATCAACATATTTTTCTATGTGCACGAACACGCACGCAAGGCTTTAGAGACTCGCAATTGTAATCACTACCAAAGGTGATTCTAACATGTATTGACTCAGGGGTGTCAATACTTATGTAAATTATATATTTCTGTATTACATTTTCAATAAATTAGCAAACATTTTTAAAAGCATATTTACTGTCATTATGGGGTACTGTGTGTAGATGGGAGAGAAAAGGTCAAGGGGTATGGATACTCTCTGAGGGCACTGCATATGTATGAGTGCATGTGTGTGCTCACCTCCACTCCCTGTACTTTGAGCTTCATGTGGTCTTCTCTGGTGGTCTTCCCATCTTTCCTCTTCTTCCAGCAGTAGCCATCCTTCCTGTACTTTACCTTCTTCCTGTTGTACAGGATCATCGAGCCATTCTGAGGTCTTGGAGAGGAAGAGAGAGGGGAGAGAGGGAGAGAGGGAGGAAGGGAGAGGGAGAAAGAGGGGGAGAGGAAAGGGAGAGAAGGAGAGATATCAATAACACATTCATTACTCTGTAGATCACTCTCATATTACTGTTAGTGTTTCTATGGTGATTGGATGATTGGATGATTGGATGATATAAGTAGAAGTAAGAGACAGTCTGTTGCTACCCAGAGTGCATCACACCTGCATTTACAGTATCTCTCTCAACCATCATAACCATCTCAAAACAAGCAAAGCAATTAACTGACCAATAACAGTGTCATGACGTTGGCCTGGGGGTAGGTTTATGACAGTCATACATACCTCTTTCCCCCTTTTTCCTCTCTCTACCCTACTGATGTTACATTTTGCAAACCCCTTTGGTTAACATAGAGATTCTGGGAACATCAGAAGGTGGGGGAAAATGAACTATATTCTGGTAATCCGACCAAATATGCGGTGGTACATAACTTCTTAAGGTATAGGAGGCAGCATTTTCACTTTTGGATAAATAGCGTGCCCAATTTCAACTTCCTGCTACTCATGCCAAGAATATAAGATATGCATATTATGAGTAGATTTGTATAGAAAACACTCTGAAGTTTCTAAAACTGTTTCTAAAATCATGTCTGTGAGTATAACAGAACTTATGTAGCAGGCAAAACCCCAAGGACTAACTTTTTTTTTTTTAGGTCTCTGTCTGTTCACTGAATTCTCATTGGGAAACAATATTTCTTAGGAACTTGTTTTCCGTTCCTACCGCTTCCACTGGATGTCACCAGTCTTTAGAATTTGAGGTTATTAATTTGTGCAATGAAGAAGTACGGCCGTCTAATTTGCAAATAAAATCATTAAAAATCCTACAATGTGATTTTCTGGATTTTTTAAAATCATTTTGTCTGTCATAGTTGAAGTGAACCTATGATGAAAATTACAGGCCTCTCTCATCTCTTTAAGTGGAAGAACTTGCACAATTGGTAGCTGACTAAATACTTTTTTGCCCCACTGTAGGTATTTAGTAAATACATAATTAAACCCAATTTTGTATTGCTGGTTCAACTTAGCCAGGGTTTGTGCAGATAACCAATAATTTACAACTTTCAGATGATACTGAATTAAGATGACGATTAATATTGACTGCTATTGATGTAAAATATGACTAGGTCTTTAAGAGTTTATTCGGAAGATAACAGCTCCATAAATATTATTTGGTGACCGACACTCTAGTTAATTACATTTACACGATTAGCTCAATCAGGTAATATTAATTACAGAGAAATTATTTTATAGAATAGCATGTCATATCACTTAATCCGGCATAGCCAAAGACACTACATAATTGGTGCCCCCTATGAGGAATCTAAAATAGAATGAGGCTTTCATTTTGATTCAGCCTGTATAAAATTGAAAAACAGATGACATAATATACCAAGTTATTGTACACATTTTTTGAGTGTTAAAGACAAGCATTATTGAGTGTGTGTGTGTGCTGAAGATTCCCCGTCTCCGTGTTGTTCGCTGACGTAGTCAGTGGGTAACGTAAGTGAATAGATTTCTGTATGAGGGCCGAGAAAGCTAATTATAGAAATCTGAGAAATAGAGCATTTGGCCAAACGCAGGGCTATTTCTGCCTGGCGCATTTCAGACGTGGGTAGGCTCGGTCATTATTAATTTGTCGAGCGAGGACAAAGAGCCGGCCGATTGAAATTCAGGAGACCAGCGATATGTATCTCTGTCTCTCTTGCGAGTTGACCAAGGCGCAAAGGATGGTTTAGCTTGCATGCTAAAGCTAACAAGGGAAAATAGCCATTTTGTTTTCTTGTGCTACGTTGAAATCCCTCCGCCTTGCGGAACGGAAGTCCCGACCTGGGTAGTTCCGTTTTGATTTCAGCGTGTGAAATCATTGACCGCTGACGTGTGCCCAGGATATTCGTTCATGAAGAATTATTCAGGTCACACTCAAGTCATTACTTATGATATCCAGACAGATATCACTGTCTTATCCAATTGAACTAATAAGTGTAAATCTGGCAATTTACATTCTGAAATAGATATTTTAAATAATATCCAAATGGATGAGTTTTCTAAACAAGACATTGTAAACTTTTTCCAAACTAACCTAGATGAAGCAACTTCTCAGGTTAATTAAAGTTTAATTCCCAAATAGCCTATACAGGTCTGATTTATCATTAAATTGATCAATCAGTAAAATTGGTTTTTTGCAAAACCATTCAGTAACCCAGTACTGACAGAAGCCCCGCCCCAGCGGGAATCCCATGTGGCTTCGGTCTTACGGAGAAGTGTACCACAGTTTTGAATGTTCCCAACAATTGATCTACTGTTTACACTTATGATATCCAATCAATGGAGATTGTATGGATTATCGTCTCATTCAATTCCAATGAATTCCAAACCCAAACTTTGAAAGAAAATAGGAAAAATGCTCCTCTAAATTTTCTAATAATGTGCAAGCTATCAAAGGAGGTGGTCACCACTCCTCCGCTAATTAGTGAACCTCCACCCATAAAAGGATTGATCTCTGACCTCAGCAGCGATACCAACCCTAATTAGCGAAAAAACAGCCAAAATTGCGAACGCTCTCCAAAACCAACCATCAAACACAGGCTTTGTGACGGTTCTCCCCACTTTGCACTGATGTATCGCCATAAAAATGTGGCATCAGTCCAATACCACAGTGCACAGCTGAAGCACGTGCCAGACATGGCTAACATGAGGGGACAGGTGGAGAGAACTGAGCAACTATTGACAAAAGCAGGAAATGAAAACAATCTGCTAGTCGAGGAACTGCGTTTGAAATCTGAACAATTAAAAGTAATTGCAGGCCTCCTACTGCAGCGCCAGCTGTGCCATCAGAGTCCCAGGGTTCGCGCCCAGGCTCTCGTAACCGGCTGCGACCGGGAGGTCCGTGGGGCGACGCACAATTGGCCTAGCGTCGTCCGGGTTAGGGAGGGATTGGTCGGTAGGGATCTCCTTGTCTCATCGCGCACCAGCGACTCCTGTGGCGGGCCGGGCGCAGTGCGCGCTAGCCAAGGTGCACGGTGTAGCCTCCGACACATTGGTGCGGCTGGCTTCCGGGTTGGATACGCGCTGTGTTAAGAAGCAGTACGGCTGGTTGGGTTGTGTATCGGAGGACGCATGACATTCAGCCTTCGTCTCTCCCGAGCCCGTACGGGGGTTGTAGCAATGAGACAAGATAGTAGCTACTACAACAATTGGATACCACGAAATTGGGGAGAAAAAGAGGTAAAAAAATAATAATAATAATAATTGCAAATACTTATGACGATGAACGAGCACAAACTCTTCAACAAAATCGTTGTCTCCAGGAACAACTCGATTTAGACAAAACTAAATACGATGTAGTCCACTTCAAACTAGATAAATCTGTTGAGTTATCTACAAACAGGAGCGCGCAATTTGATAACATTGTTGAATGTTACTCAGAGTAACACGGTTCTACTCAAAACGCTGCAGTTAATGAACACAATGACAAAGTTGGATGACAAATCAGAAAAACTCATTGAAGTCGCTGACCAAATGAATGATGAGAGAATTCAGGTGATGAAGATGGAAATCTTGATTTCTAAGCAAGAGGAAGAAATCTCATCACTGAATCTCTCGCTCTGTACTCAATACCTCTATCTGCAAACCATGACAGATAAGTTTGAGATCGAAAGGAGCAAGTGCGACACTCACGTGTCCAAAATCAATACTCTAAGCGCTCAAGTGGACTCTGCAATGCAGCAGAATACCATCCTTAGGTACCATCTGGAGGAAGTCCAGAATGGTCACGCTCTACAGCGTGACTATCCATCCAAGCAACCGGAGCCCGGTACTCAAAGGAGTGAAGACGATAGGTTTCAGACATTGCCTTCATCATGTGTCCCTCAGTCTTCTCCTCTTGGCCATTCGGCACTGAGTAATATGGCGCCTCTTGGCCAACAAAGCCAAAGCTTGGCTTCTCGTCTTGGCCTTTCGGGCCCACTTTCCCCACAGGATGAAGCCAACCCTCTCCACCCGCTTGACGCGGAATACCTTGACAAACTCGTCAAGAATTTTGACCCCGTTCCAGGTCAGCCAAACGATACTGAGACGTTCCTAGCTGACATAGAGGACGCATTGGATGGCTACGGGTTCTGACAGGGTTTACCTGTAGAAGCGAACGTCGAATAGACACGTGACAAGGTTAATTCGCCTACAACAGCAACACGTGCTAAATGACTACACTAAACTTGCCACAGCTTTGAAATTAGAATTCAGTGGTTCTGCAACTCGCAAACACGATAGCTCACTGGCTAACATGGTCAAACAACCTCGGAACGAACACCTACAAGCTTACTATCATAGGCTTCGTTCAGCTTACTTTGGCCTACTCACTGAAACAGGTATGGAAGACCTGTTACCATTTAAACAAATGTTCCTGTCGAACATGTCTCCTACCATTATCTACTTGGGCCCTGCAGCCCACGTTGGCTTGCCTATCTTACAACCCAGAGAGCTTGCAAGCACAGCTTTTGAGGCATCAAAAGCTCGCAATGCTAAGAGCCCTGACCACTCGGCTTTAAAGTTTGACCAGGAGCACTCACTCCAGTTAGAGGGTGCATTATCAGGTATTGGAGTGTTAAGAGATGACGCACAACAACAGTTTCTACCACGAAACCATGATTCCAATAACCTCCGCGGTCAAAATAACTGTAAAGTAAGTCACCATCAAAACGACTCCTGCTACAATCGACCTGTTCAATACGTTCCTGCACCCAACCCACACAAAGTGTCAGAGCACAAGGGTAACAAAGGGTTGAAGGATGAAAAAGTCGATCTGCTTCCACCTTGAACAGAATTGACACATCACGTCGCTGCGAACGACCACTCCACTTTGTGGGGAATATGTCCACTAAACATGAATCGAAACGCCCATACCGGGGAACAGTCCTGGAGGACTGCTTAACTTGTCATGCGCTAATTGATTCGGGTGCAACAATATCACTCATCTCTCAAACATTGTTTGATGATCTAGAAAGGGCTTTGAAGCCAACTAAACATTGGTTAAAAGTGGAACGATGCGACACTACACTTCGAGGGGTCACTCAGACTACCTCGCCTCTCACATTGAGAGTCATGCTGAAACTACACTTCAAGGACATATCGCTCATCCACCCTGTGTATGTTACCAGCCTCGAAACTGTACCCCTGCTACTTGGAGCAGACTTGATGGATCGGTTACTCCCATTGATGGATTGGAAAACCAACCAGGTATGGTCACAGGCTACAGTGCCTTCTCCACCAACCACACTGTCTTCCCCTAATGCTAGCAGCAACGCAGTCATTCACGATGGGTATCTGTCAAAAGCACCCCTTGGGAAAAAGATGTTTCGAAACCTCTTGGGGCAGAATCTGATCCAAGGAGATATTACGATATCTCGACACATTCCATCAGCCAATCTGATTGACCATTCTTGTCATGATTTCGAGCCAGCTGTCTATGTGAATGAGCAACTTCCCTCCTCCTTGCAGTCGTGCAATACGGTAGTTGAGATGAACTTCTCTTGCCCTTCGGACACTTCCGCAAACACTGCAGCCGTCTCAGCAAGAAAAACATTGATACGCAGAGTAAACGCTGCTTCCGATGACACAGCTTACGCTTTGTGGGGGACTGTCAACCCTTACAATGACACTAATGGCGTCAGTCCAGCAACTGACCCGATGACTCCCACTGGTGAAACACTTTGCGATATCACAGACCGATATCCTTGTCTCAGTTCGCAGGTACTGAAGAGGTTGCCACACGCGGACGCGGTGGTGACTGACAGACCTCGACAGCCACTGAGGGTGTTGAAGCACAAACACCAGGAGATTTGGTTGAAAGGTTACAGCCACTCTCATAATAACGTGGCCACTGACAACTCGTACATAGGGTCCGAACTTCTAGTTTGCGCCTCGGATACCAACACCACCCGCTGGTGGGGGGATCCCGAGACAAGGGGGGGAATAGTAGCCCAGACCCATGATGAGCCTTATCGAGGCCGGTGGGAGGGTCGGGATTACGGACAACACCGTACGAGGCCGCCAGAGCATAAATCAAATCTAGTTGTAAACTCCCCTTTGAGAACAGTGAGGAGCAGACAGGCCCCTGGATGGGGATTATCTTAGAACACATCTAAGATAGTACTGAGGTGTACCACACTGGTCGTAAAGGAAGTCCAGTAGACTTGTCCACCTCCAAAACAAATGGCAACAATAATCATTCTTGCCATGTGTAGTAGTCACTCCAAGACAACTAGTAAAATGCTCTAATCATGTATTACTGTAGGATAACATTTCAGAATAAATTCGGTAGGACAACTGGAACCCTTGAGTACCAGTACCAATACCACAGTCAGTCCAGCAACACTCAGTAAGAGGATTAGTAACCTCACAAGTTAAATTGCTATTGATAATAGCAACATAGGAGTCACTCAGAGTGCAACACGGGGAAGGGAATCTCCATTGCACTCTTCCAATGGTTACACACGCTACTAATAAATAGAACCCTCTGTTCAGGAGAAATGTTATTAGAACTCATGAATCACGATCACACCACGTACGACTGGTCTAATACTTAGAGTACTTCCGTCATGAGGTTAGCTCCTCCGTGGATAACATAGCTATGAAGCATACTTCTTCATACCTACCGCCACTACAATAGTGGAAAACAGTGACTGGTAGTAAAACCACTACAGACTCTCTCGACACCAATTCTGACTGACCTCCAGGCATTGACCTGAAAATTACCTGACTACGTCAGACTCATTCTGAACAAGTTGTAATCTGCCAGGATACTTGGTTTCCTTCCCTTGACATGTGTGCTTGCATAAGCATAAACGCACATGCACAACGGAACATCCTGTCACGTTCTGACCTTGATTTTCCGTTGTTTTGTATTTATTTAGTATGGTCAGGGCGTGAGTTGGGTGGGCAGTCTATGTTTGTTTTTCTATGTTTTGGGGCATTTCTATGTTTTCGGCCTAGTATGGTTCTCAATCAGAGGCAGGTGTCATTAGTTGTCTCTGATTGAGAATCATACTTAGGTAGCCTGGGTTTCACTGTGTGTTGTGGGTGATTGTTCCTGTCTCTGTGTTTGTTGTCACAGGATAGGCTGTATAGGTTTTCACGTTCCGTTTGTTGTTTTGTAGATTTAAGTTATTTCATGTATCGTTCAGTTTTCCATTAAAGAACATGAGTAACCACCACGCTGCTTTTTGGTCCGCTTCTCCTTCTACAGACGAACGTCGTTACACATCCAATTAGGATTTATGCTAGGATCACTTAAGGGTCCGAGCAAAATACCAGCCTTAGTAAAGTTGAACATTTATTTTGAGGCCTTTAACTCTACAGCTATAGCACTCACCAGTTTTCTTCCCAGAAGTCCATAGGTCACCCCTGTAGACTGCCGAAAACTAGTGCCTTACAGCTGTAGACTTATCATATAGTTATCAGCTTAGGATAGTACCCTAAGCAACACCCCGCAAATTAGGAAAGCTCTAGATATGACATTAGACAATGCCAAGATAGGGTCATTTTGCCAAGACCATGGATGTAGATAGAATACAGTCCAATTAGATGATTAAGGGGGCATAACTATATTTAGTTTTGTTTATGCTTTCATTCATTTTGTTTCATTTTCTTCGGCTCGTAGAAAGTGATAGAGCCATAAGCAACTTCCCCATACAACCATCAGTTAGTTGGGACGAAATTTAATGATATATTTCATGAGTGTGTGTGCGTTGTTAACATCTGCCTAAGTTACTGTCCAGATCTTCCAGTCTGGACGACCAGACTACGGGTCCGGAACGGCGATCCCAATCCGGACATCCTCTGCCCAGCCATGGAGCGGACTTCTTCATTTGCAGACCTCCTACCCGGGTCGACCACACCAGAGGGGGGACTGCAACGATGGTCCACAACCAGGACAACCCATTGTCATTTTTATGTTGGTTTGCAACATGCAGGTTAATCGCAAGATTGAACCCAACATGACTGTCATGACGTTGGCCTGGGGGTAGGTTTATGACAGTCATAAAAACCTCTTCCCCCCTTTTTCCTCTCTCTACCCTACTGATGTTACATTTGCAAAACCCTTGGTTAACATAGAGATTCTGGGAACATAAGAAGGTGGGGAGAAATTAACTATATTCTGGTAATCCGACCAATTGAACATATGCGGTGGTACTCAATGAATATGATGTCAGTTCGGTTGTCATCTGAGACATTCTCATCAATGATAAGATGACCTAAACTGTCATGTACTGTCATGTTGTGTCTTGTCTCTGTCCTTTCCCTTCACCCTGTCTCCCTCTGCTGGTCGTTGTTAGGTTACCTTTTCTCCCCCGCTTTCCCCCAGCTGTTCCTTGTCTCCTCTAACTACCCATTCACCCCGTTTCCCACCTGTTCCCTTTTTCCCTCTGATTAGGTCCCTATATCTCTCTCTGTTTCTGTTCCTGTCCTTGTCGGATTCTTGTTTGTTGTGTTTCATGCCTGAGCCAGACTATCGTCATGTTTGCTGTAACCTTGTCCTGTCCTGTCGGAATCTGCCGGTCTATCTGAGCCTACCTATGTTTGGTTATTAAAGAAGCTCTGTTTAAGTTAGTTCGCTTTTGGGTCCTCATTCACTCACCATAACAGAAGAATCCGACCAAGAATGGACCCAGCGACTTCGGATCCTCTCCACTCAGCCGTCGGGATCCAGGGAGCGATGCTAGGCAGACACGAGCAGGAAGTGTCTGCTGCTCGACATGCCGTTGAGACCCTGGCCACCCAAGTCTCCAACCTCACAGAACAGGTTCACCATCTCCGCCTCGATCCACCGGCCACTTCCAGGGCTTTCGAATCTCCGGAGCCCAGAATCAATAACCCGCCGTGTTACTCTGGGGAGCCCACTGAATGCTGCTCGTTCCTCACCCAGTGTGATATTGTGTTTTCTCTCCAGCCCAACACTTACTCCAGGAGCACTGCTCGTGTCGCCTACGTCATATCTCTCCTTATTGGACGGGCTCGTGAGTGGGGCACGGCAATCTGGGAGGCAAGGGCTGAGTGTACTAACCAGTATCAAGACTTTAAGGAGGAGATGATACGGGTTTTTGATCGATCTGTTTTTGGGGAGGAGGCTTCCAGGGCCCTGTCTTCCCTATGTCAAGGCAATCGATCCATAACAGACTACTCTATTGAGTTTCGCACTCTTGCTGTCTCCAGTGGCTGGAACGAGCCGGCCTTGCTCGCTCGTCTTCTGGAGGGTTTCCGCGCAGAGGTAAAGGATGAGATTCTCTCCCGGGAGGTTCCTTCCAGCGTGGATTCCTTGATTGAACTCGCTATTCGCATTGAGCGACGGGTTGATCTTCGTCACCGAGCTCGTGGAAAGGAGCTCGCGCTCTCCGTCGCCTCCCTCTCCGCATCACTACCATCTTCCTCTGCCGGCTCGGGTGCTGAGCCCATGCAGCTGGGAGGTATCCGCATCTCGACTAAGGAGAGGGAACGGAGAATCACCAACCGCCTCTGTCTCTATTGCGGTTCCGCTGGTCATTTTGTCACTTCATGTCCAGTAAAAGGCCAGAGCTCGTCGGTAAGCGGAGGGCTACTGGTGAGCGCTACTACTCCTGTCTCTCCTTCAAGATCCTGCACTACCTTGTCGGTCCATCTACGCTGGACCGGTTCGTCAGCTTCCTGCAGTGCCTTAATAGACTCTGGGGCGGAGGGCTGTTTTATGGACGAGACCTGGGCTCGGGAACATGACATTCCTCTCAGACAGTTAAAGGAGCCCACGGCCTTGTTCGCCCTGGATGGTAGTCCTCTCCCCAGGATTCAGCGTGAGACGCTACCTTTAACCCTCACTGTTTCTGGTAATCATAGTGAAACCATTTCTTTTTTAATTTTTCGTTCACCTTTTACACCTGTTGTTTTGGGCCATCCCTGGCTAGTTTGTCATAATCCTTCCATTAATTGGTCTAGTAATTCTATCCTCTCCTGGAACGTCTCTTGTCATGTGAAATGTTTAATGTCTGCTATCCCTCCTGTTTCCTCTGTCTCTTCTTCACAGGAGGAGCCTGGTGATTTGACAGGGGTGCCGGAGGAATATCACGATCTGCGCACGGTGTTCAGTCGGTCCAGGGCCACCTCTCTTCCTCCACACCGGTCGTATGATTGTAGTATTGATCTCCTTCCGGGAACCACCCCCCCCCGGGGTAGACTATACTCTCTGTCGGCTCCCGAACGTAAGGCTCTCGAAGATTATTTGTCTGTAGCTCTTGACGCCGGTACCATAGTCCCCTCCTCCTCTCCCGCCGGAGCGGGGTTTTTTTTTGTCAAGAAGAAGGACGGGTCTCTGCGCCCCTGCATAGATTATCGAGGGCTGAATGACATAACAGTGAAGAATCGTTATCCGCTTCCTCTTATGTCTTCAGCCTTCGAGATCCTGCAGGGAGCCAGGTTTTTCACTAAGTTGGACCTTCGTAACGCTTACCATCTCGTGCGCATCAGGGAGGGGGACGAGTGGAAGACGGCGTTTAACACTCCGTTAGGGCACTTTGAATACCGGGTTCTTCCTTTCGGCCTCGCTAACGCTCCAGCTGTCTTTCAGGCATTAGTCAATGATGTCCTGAGAGACATGCTGAACATCTTTGTTTTCGTTTACCTTGACGATATACTGATTTTTTCACCGTCACTCCAGATTCATGTTCAGCACGTTCGACGTGTCCTCCAGCGCCTTTTAGAGAATTGTCTTTTTGTGAAGGCTGAGAAGTGCACTTTTCATGCCTCCTCCGTCACATTTCTCGGTTCTGTTATTTCCGCTGAAGGCATTAAGATGGATCCCGCTAAGGTCCAAGCTGTCATTGATTGGCCCGTCCCTAAGTCACGCGTCGAGCTGCAGCGCTTTCTCGGCTTCGCGAACTTCTATCGTCGTTTCATCCGTAATTTCGGTCAGGTGGCAGCTCCTCTCACAGCCCTTACTTCTGTCAAGACGTGCTTTAAGTGGTCCGTTTCCGCCCAGGGAGCTTTTGATCTCCTCAAGAATCGTTTTACATCCGCTCCTATCCTTGTTACACCTGACGTCTCTAGACAGTTCGTTGTCGAGGTTGACGCGTCAGAGGTGGGCGTGGGAGCCATCCTTTCTCAGCGCTCCCTCTCTGACGACAAGGTCCACCCATGCGCGTACTTTTCTCATCGCCTGTCGCCGTCGGAACGTAACTATGATGTGGGTAACCGCGAACTGCTCACCATCCGGTTAGCCCTAGGCGAATGGCGACAGTGGTTGGAGGGGGCGACCGTTCCTTTTGTCGTTTGGACTGACCATAGGAACCTTGAGTACATCCGTTCTGCCAAACGACTTAATGCGCGTCAGGCGCGTTGGGCGCTGTTTTTCGCTCGTTTCGAGTTCGTGATTTCTTATCGTCCGGGCTCTAAGAACACCAAGCCTGATGCTTTGTCTCGTCTCTTCAGTTCTTCAGTAGCCTCCACTGACCCCGAGGGGATTCTCCCTGAGGGGCGTGTTGTCGGGTTGACTGTCTGGGGAATTGAGAGGCAGGTAAAACAAGCGCTCACTCACACTCCGTCGCCGCGCGCTTGTCCTAGGAACCTTCTTTTCGTTCCCGTTCCTACTCGTCTGGCCGTTCTTCAGTGGGCTCACTCTGCCAAGTTAGCCGGCCACCCTGGCGTTCGGGGTACGCTTGCTTCCATTCGCCAGCGTTTTTGGTGGCCCACCCGGGAGCATGACACGCGTCGTTTCGTGGCTGCTTGTTCGGTCTGCGCGCAGACTAAGTCCGGTAACTCTCCTCCTGCCGGCCGTCTCAGGCCGCTTCCTATTCCCTCTCGACCGTGGTCTCACATCGCCTTAGATTTTGTCACCGGACTGCCTTCGTCAGCGGGGAAGACTGTTATTCTTACGGTTGTCGATAGGTTCTCTAAGGCGGCTCATTTCATTCCCCTTGCTAAGCTTCCTTCTGCTAAAGAGACGGCACAAATCATCATCGAGAATGTTTTCAGAATTCATGGCCTTCCGTCAGACGTCGTTTCGGACAGAGGTCCGCAATTCACGTCTCAATTTTGGAGGGAGTTTTGCCGTTTGATTGGGGCTTCCGTCAGTCTCTCTTCCGGCTTTCACCCCCAGTCTAACGGTCAAGCAGAACGGGCCAATCAGACTATTGGTCGCATCTTACGCAGTCTTTCTTTTCTTAACCCTGCGTCTTGGTCAGAACAGCTCCCCTGGGCAGAATACGCCCACAACTCGCTTCCTTCGTCTGCGACCGGGCTATCTCCTTTTCAGAGTAGCCTCGGGTACCAGCCTCCGCTGTTCTCATCTCAGTTCGCCGAGTCCAGCGTCCCCTCCGCTCAGGCTTTTGTCCAACGTTGCGAGCGCACCTGGAAGAGGGTCAGGTCTGAACTTTGCCGTTATAGGACGCAGACTGTGAGGGCTGCTAATAAGCGTAGAACTAAGAGTCCTAGATATTGTCGCGGTCAGAGAGTTTGGCTCTCCACTCAGAACCTTCCCCTTAAGACGGCTTCTCGCAAGTTGACCCCGCGGTTCATTGGTCCGTTCCGTATTTCTCGGGTCATTAATCCTGTCGCAGTTCGACTTCTTCTTCCGCGATACCTTCGTCGCGTCCACCCGGTCTTCCATGTCTCCTGCATCAAGCCCGTCCTTCGCGCCCCCGCTCGTCTTCCCCACCCCCCCCCCATCCTTGTCGAGGGCGCACCCATCTACAGGATCCGTAGAATTTTGGACATGCGTCCTCGGGGCCGTGGTCACCAGTACCTCGTAGATTGGGAGGGGTACGGTCCTGAGGAGAGGAGTTGGGTTCCCTCTCGGGACGTGCTGGACCGTGCGCTGATCGAGGATTTCCTCCGTTGCCGCCAGGTTTCCTCCTCGAGTGCGCCAGGAGGCGCTCGGTGAGTGGGGGGGTACTGTCATGTACTGTCATGTTGTGTCTTGTCTCTGTCCTTTCCCTTCACCCTGTCTCCCTCTGCTGGTCGTTGTTAGGTTACCTTTTCTCCCCCGCTTTCCCCCAGCTGTTCCTTGTCTCCTCTAACTACCCATTCACCCCGTTTCCCACCTGTTCCCTTTTTCCCTCTGATTAGGTCCCTATATCTCTCTCTGTTTCTGTTCCTGTCCTTGTCGGATTCTTGTTTGTTGTGTTTCATGCCTGAGCCAGACTATCGTCATGTTTGCTGTAACCTTGTCCTGTCCTGTCGGAATCTGCCGGTCTATCTGAGCCTACCTATGTTTGGTTATTAAAGAAGCTCTGTTTAAGTTAGTTCGCTTTTGGGTCCTCATTCACTCACCATAACATAAACTCTACAGTGGAAAGTATACACATCAGAGTTATCGGATTCACATGGAATTGTTGTTCAATTTAAATGTTTGAATATAAAATTATTTGTGATGGGATGAAATGTGATTTTAGCTTCTAAAATATGAGATTTGGGTTTTCAAAAGGTAGGGCCCTGCTCAATCAGTGGCCCGCCCCTGTGAAGGGACATGGGCTATAAAACTTTTCAAACACGCCCTCCTCTCCCTTCCTATATAAAGCCTTGACGACAATATAACCTTCTGTTCCGAGGACGTGAGGCTGACGGTCCGATGTCAGAATGGTTCAGATAATAACTACAGAACGAAGCCAACATCAGCGTGAGCTTTGGTTGCGAATGGTATGAACTTTGAACTCTTATTCACTACAGATGTGATACCTCCTAGCCGTTGAGTTAGCAACAGCCGCTGCAAACGAGGGTTAGGAAGGAACAGACAGAGTATCCCGTCTACCACACAACGACGTTACTAGAACGTATTCAATTTACCAGCAGAGACATTCTTGAAAGGACAAAGGAATCGGTTGGGCAACACAGCCTTCCATCTACCACCAACCTACCGAAGCGTCGCTCAGAGTAAATAATTATTGCATTTTAGTTTTCCAAATGGGCGGTAATTTAGAATGGATAAGATACTGTATTTACGATAGCACAGCTTCGCCCTTTGTTCCTCAGTCTTCCCGCTCTTTCACTCAAACCCAGCCCCTTTTCTTTTGTGTAACAAGCTGTCATATCTGTTCCGCCCACTAGGGACGTTTTCCTTTATGACGTAATTTGTAATCAAGTTATGATTTAATTATGTGTATGTGTAATTCTGTGTGATTTGTTAGGTATTTAGTAAATAAATAATGAAACCCAATTTTGTATTTCTGGTTCAACTTGTTAGCCAGGGTTCGTGCCGATAACCAAGAATTTACAACTTTCAGATGAGACTGAATTAAGATGACGATTAATATTGACTGCTATTGATGTAAAATATGACTAGGTCTTTAAGAGTTTATTCTGAAGATAATAGCTCTATAAATATTATTTTGTGGTGCCCGACTCTCTAGTTAATTACATTTACATGATTAGCTCAATCAGGTAATATTAATTACGGAGAAATTATTTTATAGAATAGCATGTCATATCACTTAATTCGGCACAGCCAAAGACATGACAACAGTGACAGGTTATTTTTGGACAAAAGATATTCTTGAATTAACAGAAATGCACACTGCTCACCGCTGATTGTGTGGTTCTACAAATGTGGTTCTATCAATCTTTCAGTCATTTCAGCCCTCTGTGTATGATGCACACACACACACGCACACACACACACACGCTAACATATTAGCTCACAAACACACACGTTAATATTTTAGCAGGGTGCTTTAGCTGCACCGCGGGAAAACTGTTTACTCAGCTACTATTCCTCCAACCTGTGAAGACACACACACACTGCTGTTGTACACACAAACACACACACACGCTGTACACACAGAGGGCAGATCTCCTCCTGAGTGTACTATGAGCTCAATGTCATCCCTGGAGCTCCTCAATCAATCACCACATTACAGAAACAGTGGGACCAGTGGGTGTGTGTGTGTGTGTGTGTGTGTGTGTGTGTGTGTGTGTGTGTGTGTGTGTGTGTGTGTGAGACCGAGCGAGAGAGAGAGAGTGTGTAAGGTGGAGGATTTGCTGCCTTATCTCCTAACAACAGAGACAGAACAAGCATTTCAACAATCAATAAACCCCACACACACAAACCCCTTTTCTCCTCCCCTCCCCTCCCCTTGTCTTTCATTCTCTCCTATCTCCTCCCCTCCCCTTGTCTTTCATTCTCTCCTATCTCCTCTCCTCACATTCTTTCTTTTCCTCTTTACTCCTCTTCTCTCCTCTCGTTTATTCCTCTCCTCTCTTTTTGTTCATTTTTCACTAAAAGTACATGACCAGAGATTATGGTAATTAAATTTATGCACACTCAGTGAAATTGAATGTACTTTGAGCTTATTTTCTTTGCCACCTTAAATGTGTTGTGTTTCAGTGTGTTTCTCAGTAGAGTACAGTAGCCCTCTGATCAAAGCTTAGTTTAGTCTCTGTGTCTCGCGGCTGCTGTGACTCATCCCGCCGCGGTTAACTCTAATTATGTTACAGAGATGATATAAAGATGAGGGATCTGATTCAACCACACACACACACACACACACGCACGCACGCACGCACGCCCGCACACGCGCACACACACACACACACACACGCGCACACACACACACACGCACAAGCGCGCACACACACACACACACACACACACACACACACCCTCGGATTCAACCAGACTTTACATATACTATTGATTCAAGTGCCAAGCTGTTTGGGATATAAAAAGCATTTCCTGAGTTTGTGAGTGCTAGAGGAAGAGAAGGCTTTGCAACCTCCGCTTGCTGAAGATCCCCTGGTTCTGTGTGTATTGTATTGTCGAGGATCCCCTGGTTCTGTGTGTATCGTCGTTATTGCAAAAGAGAATGTGCAGTCAAGAACTTTCCCGGATGTGTGTCCTCTGTGTGTCCTCTGTGTGTCCTTGAACTAGGTGCTCTGCTCACCCTTGACAAAACTCTTGAGCGGTTGTATCCCATGGGGTGAATGAACAAGTGAGGGAGGGAGTGAGTGAGGGGGGAGATTGAGTGTATGATAAAGGGAAAGAGTGATAAAGAAAGGGAAGGATGTAGAGAGAGATATAGAGAGAGAAAGGCGTGGAGGAGTGTTAAGGTTTAAAACAGTCATTAGCTGGAGTTGATGAGGTATGTTGGAATGGGAGGAGTGTGAAGGTGACTGACTGCTGGTGGAGAGCCAGTTGTTTCCACTTATCAAGACAGAGCATTGAGAACAGCTATAACACACCTGCTATAACCCTGATATCAGCCTGCTATAAGAAAGTTATAAAGCTGATATGGGCCTGATATAAGACTGTTATAAAGCTGATATGGGCCTGATATAAGACTGTTATAAAGCTGATATAGGTCTGATATAAGATTGTTATAAAGCTGATATGGGCCTGATATAAGACTGTTATAAAGCTGATATGGGCCTGATATAAGACTGTTATAAAGCTGATATGGGCCTGATATAAGACTGTTATAAAGCTGATATAGGCCTGATATAAGACTGTTATAAAGCTGATATAAGACTGTTATAAAGCTGATATGGGCCTGATATAAGACTGTTATAAAGCTGATATGGGCCTGATATAAGACTGTTATAAAGCTGATATGGGCCTGATATAAGACTGTTATAAATCTGATATGGGCCTGATATAAGACTGTTATAAAGCTGATATGGGCCTGATATAAGACTGTTATAAAGCTGAAATGGGCCTGATATAAGAATGTTATAAAGCTGATATAAGACTATTATAAAGCTGATATGGGCCTGATATAAGACTGTTATAAAGCTGAAATGGGCCTGATATAAGACTGTTATAAAGCTGATATGGGGCTGATATATGACTGTTATAAAGCTGATATGGGCCTGATATAAGATTGTTATAAAGCTGATATGGGCCTGATATAAGATTGTTATAAAGCTGATATAAGACTGTTATAAAGCTGATATGGGCCTGATATAAGACTGTTATAACGCTGATATGGGCGTTATATATGACTGTTACAAAGCTGATATGGGCCTGATATAAGACTGTTATAACGCTGATATGGGCGTTATATATGACTGTTATAAAGCTGCTATAAGACTGTTATAAATCTGATATGGGCCTGATATAAGACTGTTATAAAGCTGATATGGGCCTGATATAAGACTGTTATAAAGCTGATATGGGCCTGATATAAGACTGTTATAAAGCTGATATGAACCTGCTATAAAATGGTTATAAATTGGCTATACGAGTATGCTATAGTTCACCAAAGCCCCAGCCCACACCAGTGGGATTAGCTGTAATCTACCATAATCTGGCTCCATTTCTTTGTGGTTCTGAATTGAGTGGATTTAATGTGACTGACTGTCTACAGCTGCCATCCATCAGACTGCTAGGCCTGCGAGTGTCATAACCAATTACCATACTTCTAGCAGCTGGCTGGAGGCTAAACTCCAGTCAGATGTTAACTAGATTCAAATGTAGCCTAGTGTGACAGTCACCCAATCCCAGATCGACCCTTAGCTAATGCCCACTAGGCCTAGGTATATGATTGAATTGATAAACACTATATGGTAATAGCTCCACCTCAACCTCTGATGGAAGTTGATCAATTGAATTTACACCGAACCAATGCCTTCAGATCTACACAATTGTCTTGGGGTTCAGGTCTATGGGGAATAGGATATGGCTTTATCGCTCTCTCTTTAGATCTCTCTCTCTCTTAAACTTCTGTTTTTCTTACAGGCTGGAATGTTCATGTACTGCAGGGTCTTGACCCGATAAAGGGAATTTTAAAATTCAAAATCTTTCTCTCCCTCTGTCTCTCCCTCCCGCTCTCTCTCCCTATAACTAATTTGCAGTTATGCTTATACATATTCAATTTCAGATGTGAAATCCTGCTAACCTCTCTCTTAAACACACACGTCCCCCATAAAACCTGAATTATACATCACTTATCATCATACATTTACATTCATTAATGCAACATTTATAGCTGACTAGGTTTTCATCATTTTACATTGACATTTTTAGATAGTAAAGGTACTGTGTAAGTTCTACATGTGTTACCATAAATTATTGTGTGTGCGTGTCTGCGTGTGCACGTGTGTGTGTGTCTCACCTGGTCTTGGGTGATGTTGTCAGCCATTCTTCATGTTTCTCAAATGTGATCAGATACGCTGCAATCTCCTGGAGAGAGGGAGAGAAATTAGAGACCTTACAGTGTTTGTGCGTGTGTGAGGATGTTTCTAGATGACCTGCTGATGACCACTGCCAGACTGTCACTCTCTTATCGCCATAGCGACACTCAGGAGCCCTTGCCACTGAGCAGCCAGTCAGGAGAGAGATTAGAAACACCATCTGGAGAAACAACCAATCAGACACTCTTGATTGACCCAGGTCACCCTCCACTGCGGACAAAAAAGCTCAGAGCACACATACGCACACATACACACACACACACTCACTCACTCACTCACTCTGCAGGTAAGAAGGTGTAGAGAGATAAGAGCTGTGTGCGTGTGTGTGTGCACTGAGAGCAGAAAAGTTCACTCTGAAAGTTTCTGTGTAGATAACATATAGAGCCCAAGCTCCACTCATCAGCTATCCTGAGCTCAAGAAGCTCTCACAGTCTCACTGCAGAATTAGACGTTTATTCACGTTTCTCCAAACTTAAAATTTTGAAGTTACTCCAAACATCACATTTAGAAGGTTAAGAGTTAATGTTTTGGATAGGGTTCAAACATTAAGCTTAGGCACTTATTCCAAATGGTTTAAGGTAAGGGTTCATGTTCGGGATAGGGTTAAAACCCCAAAATTAAAACAAGTGTCCACCACTGGTATCGAACACACCCTCATCCACAACACCCTAGCCAAACCCAAGCCTACTTGATGGTAATAGCGCTCACCGTTGCCCCTAGTGGCCAGTTAAGGTATTTCCCGACATCCTCAGGACATGGATAGACGTCCAATTTCAAAATCACTCACCGCGATCTGTACCCTGCAGTACCTTTCTAACCATCTCGCTCTCTCTCTGTTTCTCATCAACCCTTCCCCTATTTCTGTTTCCTCCTCTTCCACTCAAAGTTTAAACTATGACAGTGAGAGTGACCTGAAACACCTAAATCTGCTGTGTGACAATGAGAAGATGATGGTACACGCACACACTGTCACGTTCGTCGTAAGAATTATCGGACCAAGGTGCAGCGTGATCTGGTTTCCACATGTTTATTAACTGAAACGCACAAAAACAATAAAGAATGAACGAAACGTGAAGACAATGGAGTGCTCACAGGCAACTACACATAAACAAGATCCCACCAAACACATTGAGGAAATGGCTGCCTAAATATGATCCCCAATCAGAGACAACGATCAACAGCTGTCTCTGATTGGGAACCATACCAGGCCAACATAGAAATAGATAACCTAGATTACCCACCCTAGTCACACACCGATCTAACAAAATAGAGAATAAGAAGGCTCTCTATGGTCAGGGCATGACACACTCACACAAAATCACTTTAACTCCTTTGAAACCTGTAACCATTCCCTTTCTTCTGTGCAATCTTCAACTCTTACTTTCTCCTTTCTTTGTGAAATGCAAATTGTCAATCAGCTGTTTGAAATGTACTATGAAGAAGTGCACGAACACACACACACACAGAGATACAGGAGAAGAAGGTACCATAGCTGCAGAGAAGGCACTTAGTATGATTGCTTTTCCTTCTGTGTGTGTGTGTGTGTGTGTGTGTGTGTGCGTGCGTGCGTGCGTGCGTGTATGTGTGTGTGTAAGCGTCTGTGCTTCTGACCCTGTTGAGCATGAATCGTGGGCAGTTTTGTTAAATCCAGCCAATGATGTATAGACTGGTTGGTTGTTTAGCAACAAAACCAACGCATGCGCAACTATGGGGCAAAACAGAAGGTGTTGGCTTAGATAGTTTATATATTGTCAACAATGTTTCCTCTCCAATGTGTATTGAAAACTTGAATATATTTGCACAATGAGCAGTTGTTGTCTCGCAAAAACATCTTTACAGGTGTTGATTAGCTAGATAGTATTTTTCCCCCATATTATTAGCATAGACATGGGGGCGGCAGGGTAGCCTAGTGGTTAGAGCGTTGGCCTAGCAACCGGAAGGTTGAAAGTTCAAACCCCCGAGCTGACAAATCTGTCATTCTGCCCCTCAACAGGCAGTGTTCCTAGGCCTTCATTGAAAATATGAATTTGTTCTTAACTTACTTGCCTAGTTAAATAAAGGTACATTTTTTTTAAAGACATGAAATCAGTCAAAACACCTCAAAACAAGGCTTCTTGTCATCATTGCTAGCTACAAAAAGCCTTCTGCCCCATTGAAGTGCGTAGATGGTTTTCGTGCATTGACGTTTTCAGTGCATTCGGAAAGTATTCAGACCCCTTGACTTTTTAAAAATGTTGTTACATTACAGCCTTATTCTAAAATTGATTCAATAAACACAAATCCTCAACAAATACCCCATAAAGACAAAGCGAAAACAGGTTTTAAAATTGTTTGCAAAAAAAAAAAAAAAAAAACAGAAATACCTTATTTACATAGGTGTTCAGACCCTTTGCTGTGAGACTTGAAATTGAGCTCAGCTGCATCCTGTTTCCATTGATCATCTTTGAGATGTTTCTACAACTTAATTGGAAAGGCACACAACTGTCTATATACAGTTGAAATCGGAAGTTTACATGCACTTAGGTTGGAGTCATTAAAACCCGTTTTTCAACCACTCCACAAATTTCTTGTTAACAAACTATAGGTTTGGCAAGTTGGTTAGGACATCTACTTTGTGCATGACAAGTCATTTTTCCAACATTTGTTTACAGACATTTTATTTCACTTATAATTCCCTGTATCAATATTTCAGTGAGTCAGAAGTGTCACGTTCTGACCCTAGTTCCTTTATTTTGTCTTTGTGTTAGTATGGTCAGGGCGTGAGTTGGGGTGGGCAGTCTATGTTCATTTTTCTAGGTTGTGTTTATGTGTTTGGCCTGGTATGGTTCTCAATCAGGTGTCGTTTGTTGTCTCTGATTGAGAATCATACTTGGGTAGCCTTTTCCCACCTGTGTTTTGTGGGTGATTGTTTTCTGTTTTGTGTCTTCACCAGACAGGACTGTTTCGTTTCGTGTCATTCTCTTTGTCATTTTTGTTTTAGTGTTCTGAGTTTAATAAATATCATCATGAACACGTACCACGCTGCGCATTGGTCCTCCGATCCTTCATACTCCTCAGACGAGAACGACGAACGTTACAAGAAGTGTACATACACTAAGTTGACTGTGCCTTTAAACAGCTTGGAAAATTCCAGAAAATTATGTCATGGCTTTATAAGCTTCTGATAGGCTAATTGACATCATTTGAGTCAATTGGAGGTGTACATGTGGACGTACTTCAAAGCTTAACTTCAAACTCAGTGCTTCTTTGCTTGACATCATGGGAATATCAAAAGAAATAAGCCAAAACCTCAGAAAAAACCTCCACAAGTCTGGTTCATCCTTGGGAGCAATTTCCAAATGCCTGAAGGTACCACATTAATCTGTAGAAACAAAAGCACATAAGTATAAACACCATGGGACCATGCAGCCATCATACCGCTCAGGAAGGAGACGCGTTCTGTCTCCTAGAGATGAACGTACTTTGGTGCGAAAAGTGCAAATCAATCCCAGAACAACAGCAAAGGACCTTGTGAAGATGCTGGAGGAAACAGATACAAATGTATCTATACCCACAGTAAAAGGAGTCCTGTATCGACATAACCTGAAAGGCCGCTCAGCAAGGAAGAAACCACTGCTGCAAAACCGCCATAAAGAAATCCAGACTACGGTTTGCAACTGCACATGGGGACAAAGATCGTACTTTTTGGAGAAATGTCATCTGGTCCGATGAAACAAAAATAGAACTGTTTGGCCATAATGACCATCGTTATGTTTGGAGGAAAAAGGGGGATGCTTGCAAGCCGAAGAACACCATCCCAAAACCGCGACTCGTCAGTGAAGAGCAGTTTTTACCAGTCCTGTCTGGTCCAGCGGTGGGTTTGTGCCCATAGGTGACATTGTTGCCGGTGATGTCTGGTGAGGACCTGCCTTATAACAGGCCTACAAGCTCTCAGTCCAGCCTCTCTCAGCCTATTGCAGACAGTCTGAGCACTGATGGAGGGATTGTGCGTTCCTGGTGTAACTAGGGCGGTTGTTGTTGCCATCCTGTACCTGTCCCGCAGGTGTGATGTTTGGATGTACAAATCCTGTGCAGGTGTTGTTACACGTGGTCTGCCACTGCAAGGACGATCAGCTGTCCATCCTGGCTCCCTGTAGCGCTGTTTTAGGCGTCTCACAGTACGGACATTTCAATTTATTGCCCTGGCCACATCTGCAGTCCTCATGCCTCCTTTCAGCATGCCTAAGGCACGTTCACGCAGATGAGCAAGGACCCTGGGCATCTTTCTTTTGGTGTTTTTCAGAGCCAGTAGAAAGGCCTCTTTAGTGACCTGTGACCTCAATTGCCTACCATCTGTAAGCTGTTAGTGTTTTAATGACAGTTCCACAGGTGCATGTTCATTAATTGTTTATGGTTCATTGAACAAGAATGGGAAACAGTGTTTAAACCCTTTACAATGAAGATCTGTGAAGTTATTTAGATTTTTTTAAAATATTATTATTTTTGCCCTGTTTCTCCCCAATTTCGTGGTATCCAACTGGTAGTAGTTACAGTCTGGTCTCATCGCTGCAACTACCATACGGACTCAGGAGAGGCGAAGGTTGAGAGCCATGCGTCCTCTGAAACACAACCCAACCAAGCCACACTGTTTCTTCACACAATTCCCATCCGACATGGAAGCCAGCCACACCACTGTGTCAGAGGAAACAGAAATGGAAAAATGTGTATCTGAACAAAAGGGGGGTTCAAAATCAAAAGTAACAGTCAGTATCTGGTGTGGCCACCAGCTGCATTAAGTACTGCAGTGCATCTCATCCTCATGGACTGCACAGGATTTGCCAGTTCTTGCTGTGAGATGTTACCCCAGTCTTCCACCAAGGCACCTGCAAGTTCCCGGACATTTCTGGGGGAATGGCCCTAGCCCTCACCCTCCGATCCAACAGGTCCCAGACGTGCTCAGTGGGATTGAGATCCAGGCTCTTCGCTGGCCATGGCAGAACACTGACATTCCTGTCTTGCAGGAAATCACGCACAGTACGAGCAGTATGCCTGGTGGCATTGTCATGCTGGAGGGTCATGTCAGGATGAGCCTGCAGAAAGGTTACCACATGAGGGAGGAGGATGTCTTCTCTGTAACGCACAGCGTTGAGATTGCCTGCAATGACAACAAGCTCAGTCCAATGATGCTGTGACACACCGCTCAGGACCATGACGGACCCTCCAACTCCAAATCGATCCCGCTCCAGAGTACAGCCCTCGGTGTAACGCTCATTCCTTCGACGATAAATGCGAATCCAACCATCACCCCTGGTGAGACAAAACCGCGACTCGTCAGTGTAGAGCACTTTTTGCCAGTCCTGTCCTGTCTGGTCCAGCGGTGGGTTTGTGCCCACAGGTGACATTGTTGCCGGTGATGTCTGGTGAGGACCTGCCTTATAACAGGCCTACAAGCCCTTAGTCCAGCCTCTCTCAGCCTATTGCGGACAGTCTGAACACTGATGGAGGGATTGTGCGTTCCTGGTGTAACTCGGGCGGTTGTTGTTGCCATCCTGTACCTGTCCCAAAGGTGTGATGTTTGGACGTACCGATCCTGTGCAGGTGTTGTTACACGTGGTCTGCCACTGCAAGGACGATCAGCTGTCCGTCCTGGCTCCCTGTAGCGCTGTTTTAGGCGTCTCACAGTACGGACATTTCAATTTATTGCCCTGGCCACATCTGCAGTCCTCATGCCTCCTTTCAGCATGCCTAAGGCACGTTCACGCAGATGAGCAAGGACCTTGGGCATCTTTCTTTTGGTGTTTTTCAGAGCCAGTAGAAAGGCCTCTTTAGTGACCTGTGACCTCAATTGCCTACCATCTGTAAACTGTTAGTGTTTTAATGACAGTTCCACAGGTGCATGTTCATTAATTGTTTATGGTTCATTGAACAAGAATGGGAAACAGTGTTTAAACCATTTACAATGAAGATCTATGAAGTTATTTGGATATTTTTTTAATATTTATTTTTTATCCCTGTTTCTCCCCAACTTCGTGGTATCCAATTGGTAGTAGTTACAGTCTGGTCTCATCGCTGCAACTACCATACGGACTCGGGAGAGGTGAAGGTTGAGAGCCATGCGTCCTCTGAAACACAACCCAACCAAGCCGCACTGTTTCTTGACACAATTCCCATCCGACCCGGAAGCCAGCCACACCATTGTGTCAGAGGAAACACTGTACACCTGGCGACCTGGTCAGCGTGCACTGTGCCCGGCCCGCCACAGGAGTCGCTAGTCCGCAATGAGACAAGGATATCCCTGCCGGCCAAACCCTCCCTAACCCGGACGACACTGGGCCAATTGTGTGCCGCCCCATGGGCCTCCCAGTCGCAGCCAGCTGCGACAGAGCCTGGACTCGAACCCAGAATCTCTTGTGGCACAGCTAGCACTGCGATGCAGTGCCTTGGACCACTGCGCCACCCGGTAGGCCTTATTTGGATTTTTACAAATTATCTTTGAAAGATAGGGTCGTGAAAAAGGGGCGTTTGTTTTTTTGCTGAGTTTATTATGCAAACCAGACAGCACATTTTCTTGTGTTTTAAAAATGTACTGATAGCCAAGGGCACACTCCAACACTCAGATATTAATTTACAAACGAAGCATTTGTGTTTAGTGAGTCTGCCAGATCAGAGGCAGTGCTGCAGGAGGGACTGGTGCACTTCACAAAATAGATGGCATCATGAGGAGGGGAAATTTCGTGGATATATTGAAGCAACATCTCAAGACATCAGTCAGGAAGTTAAAGCTTGGTTGCAAATGGGTCTTCCAAATGGACAATGACCCCAAGCATAATTCCAAAATCAAGGTATTGGAGTGGCCATCACAAAGCCCTGATCTCAATCCTGAGCAAGGAGGCCTACAAACCTGACTCAGTTACACCAGCTCTGTCAGGAGGAATGGGCCAAAATTCACCCAACTTATTGTGGGAAGCTTGTGGAAGGCTACCCGAAAGGTTTAACCCAAGTTAAACAATTTAAAGGCAATGCTACCAAATACTAATTGAGTGTATGTAAACTTCTGACCCACTGGGAATGTGATAAAAGAAATAAAACTTGAAATAAATCATTCTCTCTGCTATTATTTGGACATTTCACATTCTTAAAATAAAGTGGTGATCCAAACTGACCGAAGACAGGGAATTTTTACTAGGATTAAATGTCAGGAATTGTGAAAAACTGAGTTTAAATGTATTTGGCTAAGGTGTATGTAAACTTCCAACTTCACCTGTATATAAATCATTCACTGCGAAATTCGACATACGTCCAAGTAAGCAGGATTTTGGGACATCACTTCAAAACCGACCACTAGGGGCAACGGTGAGGGCTATTACTTTCAACTTAACCTTCGAAATTTGACGTTTAAGGGCAAATGTCCCGATTCTGCAGTGAGACTGTGAGAGCTTGTTGGTTAACCCACATCTCTAGAGCTGGAGACTGGGCCGGGGGAAACATACCCAGCCCCGAAAACCTCTGAAAACACACACCTCATTCATTTATTAATCTATTCATTTACTCAAATGACCAATGGCTGTATGTCCCCTGTGTACTTTCAGAGAGAGAGAGAGAGAGAGAGAGAGAGAGAGAGAGCAATTAAAGACTTACCCCCAAAGAGCCGTTAAAACGCAAAAGGGAGACGTCAGCTGAAAGAGCAGGCTGACACACATTACACACTCATTACACACACACACACACTGAGAGCGTGGCTGTGAAGGTCGATTCTTAGGAAGTTACTGCCAGTCAGTCCCTACGGAAACCAGTGATGGAATGCTCTGAGCACACAGTGCGACACATCCACCTATCAGAAATACTGTGTGTGTGTGTGTGTGTACAGGGACCAGACGACCAGGGACACACCAGGGACCTAGTCCAGAAACCCAGTCCTGATAGGAATACCTGACCCCTCCCTTTCCACACACGCACGCGCGCACACAGACACACACACATGTTTACATATACGTACAAATGCCATAGTAAAAGTTTGAATGGTTCTGCAGTTTAGATGTATCAGCATTGCATCAACCACTAAGGGTCTTGCTCAGTAGAGACCTAAAACTAAAAGTAAGGCAGTATTCAAAACGGTTACAGGTATTTTTCTTCTCTTTCATGTTGTTCTAAATAGGCCATGGTCTGTTGTTGGTTGCTCTGACTCTCAGGTTAACAAAGTGTGTGTTTTGTTGCTAACTGTGTGTGAAATGGTGCTAGAGACAGACAGTACGGAACATAGTGTGTGAGTGGGAAGATGAATTTGAAGGAGAGCAAGAGCCAAAGGGGAATCTAACTCCCCCACACACATCACAAATACAATCTCTAAAACAAAACAGGGACAAATAACACAAAACACATGTGCATTACACACACAAACTGTATACACATGGGTCAGTGAAGTAGGACCAGCATCGCACACACACACATAAAGTAACACACACACAACCCACTGGGAATAGACGTCAATTCAACGTCTATTCAACGTTGATTCTGATGAATACCAAATACCAAAATACCAACCAGTGTGTGCCCAGTGGGATACGACACTTACAAAGCAATCTCATTAGTGGAAATCACTCAGCTGTAACAACGGCAATGTCTCATGCCAGTAAACACCCAAAACACCACATACAAGTTAATTATGCATTAATCACACACACACACACACACACACACACACACACACACACACACACACACACACACACACACACACACACACACACACACACACACACACACACACACACACACACACACAATTGATTCCCATTCAAAATCCTATGTTCCCTAACTTTAAACCTAATCATAAGCTTAACTCCAAACCCCTAACCCTGACTCCTAAACCGAACCTCTAACCCTAATTGTAACCCTAACCTTAAATCTAACCCCTAAGCCTATAATACCCCTTTTCCTTGTGGGGACCAGCGAAATATCCCTGAATTATTCTTGTTTTACTATCCTTGTGAGGACTTCTGGTCCCACACACACACACACACACACACACACGCACACACACACACACACACACACACACACACACACACACACACACACACACACACACACACACACACACACACACACACACACACACACACACACACACACACACACACACACACACAAACTGAGAGCATATCAGAAGATAGAAACTCATTAGGACAGTAAAAGAACAGCCAACAACCGAAACAATAGCAGTGCCAGAAACAAAGGAGAGTTGAATGATTCCCACAGCAATCAGAGACATCTGGGCTTAACAACACTGTGTTAGTTATCAAAGTCCTCTACTCTCTCTTTCTCTCTTATCGAAATAGGCAATTAAGACACTCAAACACCCATACATACAGGCCATATACAGAATAAACCAGCCCAATATAAACAATGATGTAAAGAATATAAAGAATGATGGAAGAAAGAGAGAAGGAGAATGTAGAGAGATGGATAGATGTATTATTGACTGTGTGTTTTTGTGTGTGTGTTTGTGCACAGGTGTCTGTGTATCTGTGTGAGAGATGACGCAGGTGAATTTTTCTTTTTGAGAATTCTAAGGGCGCTTTCTGAAGACTTTCTGACAGGCATTATCAAAGACACCCTCAGCAGGGGTCCGCACATTGTCTGAGACGCAACTCACTTGTTGCAGGCTTTGATGTTTGCCACTTATCTTCCCCCTACAGAGTGTCGCACATAATGCAAATAGAGAGAGAGAGGGGGGAGAAAGAGGTGAGGAGGGATAGAGAGATGTGGAGAGAGAGAAGAGACAGACAGAGTGTGTGTGCGTGAGAGAGAGAGAGAGGGGGGGGGGGTGAGGAGGGATAGAGAGATGTGGAGAGAGAGAAGAGAGACAGAGTGTGTGTGTGTGTGTGTAAGAGAGCGAGAGAGAGAGAGAGAGAGAGAGAGAGAGAGAACATAAAATTCAACATACCAATTAGGATCTGGCAAAAAAAGCTTGAATCAGTTATAGAACCTATTGTCCTTTATGGTTGTGAGGTCTGGGGTCCGCTCACCAACCAAGAATTCACAAAATAGGACAAACACCAAATTGAGACTCTGAATGCAGAATTCTGCAAAAATATCCTCCACGTACAACGTAAAACACCAAATAATGCATGCAGAGCAGAATTAGGTCGATACCCGCTAATTATCAAAATCCAGAAAAGAGCCGTTAAATTCTATAACCACCTAAAAAAGGAAACGATTCCCAAACCTTCCGTAACAAAGCCATCACCTACAGAGAGATGAACCTGGAGAAGAGTCCCCTAAGCAAGCTGGTCCTGGGGCTCTGCTCACAAACACAAACAGACCCAAAAGAGCCCCAGGGCAGCAACACAATTAGACCCCCCCCTCAAAAAAAATATACAAATATATATTTGTCACATGCGCCGAATTCCCCTTACAGTGAAATGCTTAACCAACAATGCAGTTTTTTAGAAAAATACCTTAAAAATGTAAGAAATAAATGTAACAAGTAATTAAAGAGCAGCAGTAAAATAACAATGGAGAGTCTATATACAGGGGGTACCGGTACAGAGTCAATGTATGGGGGCAACGGTTAGTCGAAGTAATATGTACATGGAGGTAGAGTTATTAAAGTGACTATGCATAGATAATAACAGAGATTAGCAGCAGCATAAAATGGGGGGTAATGCAAACAGTCTGGGTAGCCATTTGATTAGATGTTGAGGAGTCTTATAGCTTGGGAGCAGAAGCTGTTTAGAAGCCTCTTGGACCTAGACTTGGCGCTCAGGTACCACTTGCCGTGCTGTAGCAGAGAGAACAATCTATGACTAGGGTGGCTGGAGTCTTTGACCATTTTTAGGACCTTCCTCTGACATCACCTGGTATAGAGGTCCTGGATGGCAGGAAGCTTGGCCCCGGTGATGCACTGGGCCATATGCACTACCCTCTATAGTGACTTGCGGTCGAAGGCCGAGCAGTTGCCATAACAGGCAGTGATGCAACCCGTAAGGATGCTCTCGATGGTGCAGCTGTAGAACCTTTTGAGGATCTGAGGACCCATGACAAATCTTTTCAGTCTCCTGAGGGGGAATAGGTTTTGTCGTGCCCTCTTAACGACTGTCTTGGTGTGCTTGGAACATGTTAGTTTGTTGGTGATGTCGACGCCAAGGAACTTGAAGCTCTCTACCTGCTCCACTACAGCCCCGTCGATGAGAATCATTTCATTTGTCTTGATCACGTTTAAGGAGAGATTGTTGTCCTTGCACCACACGGTCAGGTCTCTGACCTCCTCCCTATAGGCTGTCTCGTCGTTGTCGGCAATCAGGCCTACCACTGTTGTGTCATCTGCAAACTTAATGATGGTGTTGGAGTCGTGCCTGGCTGTGCAGTCATGAGTGAACAGGGAGTACAGGACGGGACTGAGCACGCACACCTGATGGGCCCCCATGTTGAGGATCAGCGTGGCAGATGTGTTGTTACCTAACCTTACCACCTGGGGGTGGCCTGTCAGGAAGTCCAGGATCCAGTTGCAGAGGGAGGTGTTTGGTCCCAGGGTCCTTAGCTTAGTGATGAGCTTTGAGGGCACTATGGTGTTGAACGCTGAGCTGTAGTCAATGAATAGCATTCTCACAAAGGTGTTCCTTTTGTCCAGGTGGGAAAGGGCAGTGTGGAGTGCAATAGAGATTACATCATCTGTGGATCTGTTGGGGCGGTATGCAAATTGGAGTGGGTCTAGGGTTTCTGGGATAATGGTGTTGATGTGTGGCATAACCAGCCTTTTAAAGCACTTCATGGCTACAGACATGAGTGGTACGCGTCGGTAGTCATTTAGGCAGGTTACCTTAGTGTTCTTGGGCACAGGGACTATGGCGGTCTGCTTGAAACATGTTGGTATTACAGACTCAGACAGGGAGAGGTTGAAACCAAATCATAAGAAAACAAAAAGATAATTACTTGACACATTGGAAAGAATTAACAAAAAAACAGAGCAAACTAGAATGCTATTTGGCCCTAAACAGGGAGTACACAGTGGCAAAATACCTGTGACTGACCCAAACTTAAGGCAAGCTTTGACTATGTTCAGACTCAGTGAGCATAGCCATGCTATTGGGGCTCCCGAGTGGTGCAGTGGTCTAAGACACTGCATCTCAGTGCAAGAGGTGTCACTGCAGTTCCTGGTTCGAATCCAGCCATGATTGGGATCGGCGCACATTTGGCCTAGCGTTATCCGGGTTTGGCTGTGGTAGGCCATCATTGTAAATAAGAATTCATTCTTAACTGAATAAAGGTAGGCATCCCTGTCTCTCAAGAGAAGGCAGGCTATGTGCACACTGCCCACAAAATGAGGTGGAGCTGCACTTCCTAACCTCCTGTCAAATGTATGACCATATTAGAGACACATATTTCTCTCAGATCCACAAAGAATTAGAAAACAAACCCAATTTTGATGAACTTCCATATCTATTGGGTAAAAATACCAGTGTGCCATCACAGCAGCAAGATTTGTGACCTGTTGCCACAACAGTGAAGAACAAACACCATTGTAAATACAACCTTTCACTTGCTTTGGCAATGTTAATTAATTTTGAGAGACAGAGAGAGAGCGAGAGAGAGACAGAGGGAGACACAGTGAGAGAGACACCCAGAGAAAGAGAGAGACGCAGAGACAAAGACAGACAGACAGACAGACAGACAGACAGACAGACAGACAGACAGACCTGGCGATATATTTATGTTTTAGCACAATGTTCCAAATGCCTGTATCGCAATGATTCTAGGTTTCCATTTTTGGTTTGTTTTTATGAGCGTTCTGTCTTTTTGGTATTCACTACTGTGCTGTGTGCACCTTCCTATTCACACACAGACACCAAGCCCATGCCACTCACAACAACAACAACAGATAACTTCTTCCTCTCTGATAACAAGCAGTTTAAACTCACTATTTGTATTTGAGGTTTGGTCATATGGACACCGAAACGCTTAGAGACATTGTTTTACTGTAATAGAGGACAATTGAACCTTTCTAATGACACCCTTTTATGTCTCAACTCCCAAAATGTAGAATAGAGCAGACCCTACTAAAACGAGAGCATCAACGAACATGATTGTGGAAATGAATGCTCAGTTTCCATTGCGGTGGCATTGAGGTACCACTAGCAGCAGTTTAGCCACAGACTGTCATATGCTTTATAAATGTGCTTTATGCTTTACAGTCTGTGCTTTATAAATGTGCATTGAGCATAAAAATACCAATTTATATCAGGAATTGGCAACTTGTTCTCATTCTGAGAAATAAGCATCTCTTTAACCAGGTAGGCCACTTGATTTCAATATCTTAACAAATTGAACAGGCAATGTTGTTTAAAAGGTTGGAGACTGTTAAAATAAATCCAAGTTGGCTAGACTTTAAATATAAAGATTAGCTGGCTACTCACTAAAACATTGGCCTGTGTTAATGTGCTATACTGCCTGCTACAACAAGTTGGTCATTATCAGTGGATGTGCATGGTTCTGCTTAAATGTGTAACAAAAATAGCATTTTCATAGACAGACTTGAAAGCCAGATCAGTAAATTTAGCAAAAAAAGCATATTTTACATGCAATGTACCTTTAATTGCAATGACCTTTAATTGTGCAACAAAGCTTATTAAGAGAAAACGTTAAAGAAATTGAGATATATATCCCGAATCGCCCATAATTTTTAGGCCATATCACCCAGCCTCTGTGTGTTGTGTGACTCATCCTACACAGTAATGCTCTCAGTTCTAGAAGTTAATGTCACACAGAGAGAGGGCTTTACAAGGTCTGTGTGTGTGTGTGTGTGTGTGTGTGTGTGTGTGTGTGTGTGTTTGTGTGTGTGTATGAGTATACTTCATTTAAAATCATTTGTAGAGCTCGCCAGCTTGTAGTTCTAAAAAACAAATTTGCAAGCATTTTCTACCTCTGGTTCGTTTGCCATTCCTATGGAGGAAAAACGCAAAAAATAAGGTTTGAGGTTAACACAAGCTTAGGATATTTTATATGTTTTATTCTATAAGATAATATTAGTCAGGTAAAGGTCCAATGCAGCCATTATTATCTCAATATCAAATCCTTTCTGGCTAACAATTAAGTTCCTTACTGTGATTGTTTCAATTATAATGGTAAAAAAGAAACATAAATGGCTTCTTAGCAAAGCAAGAATTTAGCTTGGACTGTCTGGGAGTGGGGTCTGAGTGGGGGTCTGAAAATTAGCAGTCATTGGCAGAGAGGTTTGAAACTCTCTTTCTTATTGGTCCATTAACTAATTTACAATGTGATGATGCCACCATGGAAGGCCAAGACTCAATCCCACTAAAACAATACTGAAATTTCAGGTGGTCTTTTCAAACAGCTCTTACACTAAAACGGCATTATCATCATGTTTACAATTTTACAGAATTATTCCAACCACATAGTGTGTAAATATATACAAAACACAGAAAAACCTTGTTTTGGACTGAAATGGGCCTTATGTGCTTGTTTTGATTACATAAATGCTTAAGAAATCACAAAAATTGATGTTAATCGTGATTAGCTATGTCATAAAACAAAACAAATAAGATCTCCTAAGCCTCAGCCCTAATTTTCAGCATTTATCCAAAACCCCTTAATTTCATTTCCATTCATTCCCCCAAAGGCTTTGGCAAATGAGCCATGGTGTAGTTATCCTCTGTTAGCGCCTACAAAATGACGCCATTACTATTGCTGTTTATAAGACCTATTAGTGGGTGCATGCATGTATGCTGGTGATTCCCGGACATAGATCTACTCTCAGAACTGTCCTTTGTAATGGATTAGAAAGGACAAAGACAGAGATACTTACAGAATGGGTAAAGTAGAGCGAGAAAGTGAAAGAGAGGATAAAAAGAAGGATAGAGAGTGGGAGAAAGTGAAAAGGAGAAATTAACATATATATTTTTATTTTATTTCACCTTTATTTAACCAGGTAGGCCAGTTGAGAACAAGTTCTCATTTACAACTGCAACCTGGCCAAGATAAAGCAAACCAGTGTGACACAAACAACACAGAGTTACTGAGATACTGGGGTGCAAAGGAGAAAAATATATATAACAATATGGGGATGAGGTGGTTAGGGGGGCTATTTACAGATGGGCTGTGTACAGGTGCAATGATTGGTAAGCTGCTCTGACAGCTGATGTTTAGTTAATGAGGGAGATATAAGACTCCAGTCTCAGTGATTTTTGCAATTCGTTCCAGTCATTGGCAGCAGAGAACTGTAAGCAAAGGCGGCAAAAGGAGGAGTTGGCTTTGGGGATGATCCGTGAAATATACCTGCTGGGGCGAATGCAACGGGTGGATGGTGCTATGGTGACCAGTGTGTTGAGATAAGGCGGGGATTTACCTAGCAAAGACTTATAGATGACCTGGAGCCAGTGGGTTTGGTATGAAAAATATGAAGCGAGGCCAGCCAATGAGAGCATACAGGTCGCAGTGGTAGGAGGTGAAAAAAATGGATGGCACTGTGATAGACTACATCCAATTCGCTGAGTAGAGTGTTGGAGGCTATTTTGTAAATTACATCGCCGAAGTCAAAGATCGGTAGGATAGTCAGTTTTACGAGGGTATGTTTGGCAGCATGAGTGATGGAGGCTTTGTTGCGAAACAGGAAGCCGATTGTAGATTTAATTTTGGATTGGAGATGCTTAATGTGAGTCTGGAAGGAGAGTTTACAGTATAACCAGACACCTAGTCAGAACCGTCCAGAGTAATAATGCTAGACGGGTGGGCGGGTGCGGGCAGCGATCAGTTGAAGAGCATGCATTTAGTTTTACTTGCATTTAAGAGCAATTGACACACTGAACTCTATCTGATAAGTAGTTGGTGAACCAGGCGAGGCAGTCATTTGAGAAACCAAGGCTGTTGAGACTGCCGATAAGAATGTGGTGATTGGCAGAGTCAAAAGCCTTGGCCAGGTCGATGAAGACGGCTGCACAGTATTGTCTTTTATCGATGGCGGTTATGATATTGTTTAGGACCTTGAGTGTGGCTGAGGTGCACCCATGACCAGCTCGGAAACAGATTGCATAGCAGAGAAGGTACGGTGGGATTCGAAATGGTCGGTGATTGGTTGTTAACCCTTTGAAGAGTGGGATGACTGCGGCAGCTTTCCAATCTTTAGGGATCTCAGACGATTCGAAAGAGAGGTTGAACAGGCTATTAATAGGGCTTGCAACAATTGTGGCGGATAATTTTGGAAAGAGAGGGTCCAGATGGTCTAGCCCAGCTGATTTGTAGGGATCCAGATTTTGCAGCTCTTTCAGAACATCTGCTATCTGAATTTGGGTGAAGGAGAAATGGGGCTTGGGCAAGTTGCTGTGGGGGGGGCAGAGCTGTTGACCAGGGTAGGGGTAGCCAGGTGGAAAGCATGGCCAGCCGTAGAAAACTTCTTATTGAAATTCTCGATTATCGTAGATTTATCGGTGGTGACAGTGTTTCCTAGCCTCAGTGCAGTGGGCAGCTGGGAGGAGGTGCACTTATTCTCCATGGACTACATTATCCCAGACATTTTTGGAGTTTGTGCTACAGGATGCAAAATTTTGTTTTAAAAAGCTAGCCTTTGCTTTCCTAACTGCCTGTGTATATTGGTTCTTAACTTCCCTGAAAAGTTTAATATTGCGGGGGCTATTCGATGCTAATGCAGTACGCCACAGGATGTTTTTGTGCTGGTCAAGGGCAATCAAGTCTGGAGTGAACCAAGGGCTATATCTGTTGTTAGTTCTACATATCTTGAATGGGGCATGCTTATTTAAGATGGTGAGGAAAGCACTTTTAAAGACTAACCAGGCATCCTCTACTGATGGAATGAAGTCAATATCCTTCCAGGATATCCGGGTCAGGTCGATTAGAAAGGCCTGCTCACTGAAGTGTTTTAGGGAGCGTTTGACAGTGATGAGAGGTGGTCGTTTGACCGCGGACCTATTACAGATGTAAGCAATGAGGCAGTGATCGCTGAGATCCTGGTTGAAGACAGCAGAGCTGTATTTAGAGGGCAGGATGGTCAGGATGATATCTATGTGGGTGCCCGTGTTTACAGATTTAGGGTTGTGCCTGGTAGGGTCCTTGATTAATTTGTGTGAGATTGAGGGCATCTAGTTTAGATTGTAGGACAGCCGGGGTGTTAAGCATGTCCCAGTTTAGGTCACCTAACAGTACAAACTCTGAAGATAAATGGGGGGCAATTCATTCACATATGGTGTCCAGGGCACACCTGGGGGCTGAGGGGCGTCTATAACAAGCAGCAACAGTGAGAGACTTATTTCTGGAAAGGTGGATTTTTAAAGGTAGAAGCTCGAACTGATTGGGCACAGACCTGGATAGCATGACAGAACTCTGCAGGCTATCTCTGCAGTAGATTGCAACTCCACCCCCTTTGGCAGTTCTATTTTGGCGGAGAATGTTGTAGTTGGGAATGGAAATTTCAGAATTTTTGGTGGCATTCCTACGCCAAGATTCAGACACTGCTAGGACATCAGGGTTGGCAGAGTGTGCTAAAGCAGTGAATAAAACAAACGTAGGGAGGAGGCTTCTGATGTTAACATGCATGAAACCAAGGCTTTTACGGTTACAGAAGTCAACAAATGATAGCGCCTAGTGAATAGGTGTGGAACTGGGGAATACAGGGCCTGGGTTAACCTCTACATCACCAGAGGAACAGAGGAGGAGTAGGATAACAGTACAGACAAAGGCAATAAGAACTGGTTGTCTAGTGCATTGTGGACAGAGAATAAAAGGAGCAGATTTCTGGGCGTGGTAGAATAGATTCAGGGCATAATGTACAGACAATGTTATGGTAGGATGTGAGTACAGTGGAGGTAAACCTAGGCGTTGAGTGATGATGAGAGAGATTTCATCTCTGGAGGCACCAGTTAAGCCAGGTGAGGTCTTCGCATGTGTGTGTGGTGGGACAAAAGAGCTATCTATGGCATTTTGAGCGGGACTGAGGGCTCTACAGTGAAATAAAAAAATAAGAACTAGCAAAGACAGCAGTAGACAAGGCATATTGACAGAGAGAGACATAAAGCAATCACAGGTGTTGATCAGGAGAACTAAGACAACAATGGGTAAATAGCGATGAATGGGCAGAGCGGTCACACGTAGGACCTGAGTTCGAGGCTGGGGCCGACAGGTAATCAAAATTAGGTACCGTGTTATTGAAACAGCCCAGGGGGCATCAGCTGTGTAGCCGAGTGATCATAGGGTCAAAAGAGCAGCAATAGGTGAATCAGGGTGCCGTTCGGGAGTCACTACTACGCTAGGTGAGCAGGGGACACAGCGTTCAGAAAAGGGAGCAGGCCGGGGCTAGTCGATGATTCTTCGGCGAGATCGTAACAGAATAGTCTGTTGAGACCACATCAGGCGATCACGTCGGCAGTCCAGTCGTGACGGATCGGTGGGGCTCCGTGCCGAAAATAAAGGGTCCAGGCCAATTGGCAAAGGAGGTATTGTAGCCATAGAATTAGCAAGTATATGGGCCTAGCTCAAGGCTAGCTGGTGCTTGCTTCGCGCTGTGCAGACTGGCTGGTGACCGAGAAAAAGGTGAAGACCACTAGCTGTGGCTAACAAAGACTAGTAGCTAGTTAGCTGGCTAGGTCCTGATGGAAGTTCCAGTTATAAGGAATAAAAGTAGCAGATCCCTACCACATTGGGTGCGGCGGGTTGCAGGAAAGTATATTTAGTTCGTAGATAGAAAGTAAGATTAAGATATGAAAAAGACTGGCTTTTACATTGAATTAGACACGGGATAAGACAAAGACAAACACACACGTCCTACTGCTACGCCATGTTGGTTTCTCAAGGATGAAATTAGGGCAAAAAGAATAAGACACAGAGAGAGGGAAAGAGAAAGAGTCGAAGGAAGAATGGGTAAGAGAGGGACAGGGGGTGTGGGATAGAGAGGAGAAAAGAGAAGGGAAGGAGAGAAGGAGAGAGGAGAGGGACTGTGTTGATTATAAAGCCGTCACTCACAGGAGCAGCAGCAGCCAGCCAGCCTCCTCAGAGACCCAGTCTGCTCAGCATAGTGTGTGTGTGTGTGTGTTTGTGCATGTGTGTCAGTGAGTGAGTGAGTGTGTGTGAATACTTGCGTATGTGCGTGGGCAAATGTGTGTGTGTGTGATGAATGTTTTCTATAGCACAGGATGACAGAGATGGATGTGACGGGCTCATCTCTTGGCCAACCAGGGCGCATCTCTCAGACAGGGGCGGGTCCCCGCTGCCAAGCTGAAGGTCATGTGGTGCAGGACGCCTTCTCCAGGACGCCTGCGCGTGTGTGTTCCTTTTTTTGTGTGTGTAGGACAGTCGTTTTTGAAAGTGCACTTACATTTACGTGCTCCTAACAAATTGTGTTTTTATGTTCGTTTTTTTGTGTTGTTTATAACTTATTTTTGTTAAAAATGTTGCTGCTACTGTCTCTTATGACCGAAAATAACTTCTGGACATCAGAACAGCAATTACTCACCACGGACTGGCAGAAGCTTTTTTTTTCCTTTAACGAGTCCGACGAGCCCGACTTGAATGACATTAAGCTTTCCCAGGAACCGGCCCAAATCCCCATAATTTGCGTGAAGAGACAACAGAGAAAAAGAGGATTCTACTAGCTAACCTGCAATCATTGGAAAATAAAATCTCCGACCTACGAGGAAGATTAAACTACCAAGGGGTCATTAACAACTGAAATATCTTATGCTTCATGAAGCCGTGGCTGAACGACGATATTATCAACATACAGCTGGCTGGTTATATGCTGTATCGGCAGGATAGAACAGCGGCATCTGGTAAGACAAGGGGTGGCTGGTGCACGATATCTAAGGAAGTCTTGAGGTTTTGCTCGCCTGACGTAGAGTATCTCATGATCAGCTGTAGACCACACTATCTACCTAGAAAGTTTTCATCAGTATTTTTCGTTGCTGTCTACATACCACAACAGACCGATGCTGGCAGTAAGACAGCACTCAATGAGCTGTATTCCGCCATAAGCAAACAGGAAAAAGCTCATCCAGAGGCGGCGCTCCTAGTGGCCAGGGACTTTAATGCAGGGAAACTTAAATCTGTTTTACCAAATGTCTATCAACATGTTAAATGTGCAACCAATGGGGGAAAACAACTCTAGACCACCTTTACTCCACACACAGAGATGCGTACAAAGCTCTCCCTTGCCCTCCATTTGGCAAATCTGACCATAAATCTATCCTCCTGATTCCTGCTTACAAGCGAAAATTATTAAAGCAGGGAGCACCAGTGACTCAGTCAATAAAAAAGTGGTCAGATGAAGTAGATTCTAAGCTACAGGACTGTTTTGAGAGCACAGACTGGAATATGTTCCGGGATTCTTCCTATGGCATTGAGGAGTACACCAGTCATTGGCTTCATCAATAAGTGCATCGATGACGTCGTCCCCACAGGGACCGTACGTACATACTCCAACCAGAAGTCATGGATTACAGGCAACATCCGCACTTAGTCAAAGGCTAGAGCTGCCGCTTTCAAGGAGCGTGACTCTAACCCGGAAGCTTATAAGAAATCCCGCTATGCCATCCGACGAACCATCAAACAAGCAAAGCGTCAATTTTAGGACTAAGATCGAATCGTACTACACCGACTCCGACGCTCATCGGATGTGGCAGGGCTTGCAAATCACTACAGACTACAAAGTGAAGCACAGCCAAGAGCTGCCCTGTGACACGAGCCTACCAGACAAGCTAAACTATTTCTATGCTCGCTTCGGGGAAAATAACACTGAAACATGCATGAGAGCAACAGCTGTTTCCAGATGACTGTGTGATCACACTCTCTGCAGCTGATGTGAGCAAGACCTTTAAACAGGTCAACATTCACAAGGCCGCAGGTCCAGATGGATTACCAGGATGTGTACTGCGAACATGCACTGACCAACTGGCAAGTGACATTTTCAACCTCTCCCTGTCCAAGTCTGTAATACCAACATGTTTTAAGCAGACCACCATAGTCCCTGTGCCCAAGAACACTAAGGTAACCTGCCTAAATGACTACCGACTCGTAGCACTCACGTCTGTAGCCATGAAGTGCTTTGAAAGGCTGGCCATGGCACTCATCAACACCATTATCTCAGAAACCCTAGACCCACTTCAATTTGCATACCGCCCCAACAGATCCATAGATGATGCAATCTCTATTGCACTCCACACTGCCCTTTCACACCTGGACAAAAGGAACACCTTTGTGAGAATGCTTTTCCTTGACTACAGCTCAGAGTTCAACACCATAGTGCCCGCAAAGCTCATCACTAAGCTAAGGACCCTGGGACCAAACACCTCCCTCTGCAACTGGATCCTGGACTTCCTGACAGGCCACCCCCAGGTGGTAAGGTTAGGTAACAACACATCTGCCACACTAATCCTCAACACAGGGGCCCCTCAGGGGTGCGTGCTCAGTCCACTCCTGTACTCCCTGTTCACTCATGACTGCACGCTCAGGCACGACTCCAACACCATCATTAAGTTTGCAGATGACACAACAGTGGTAGGCCTGATCACTGACAACGATGAGACAGCCCATAGGGAGGAGGTCAGAGACCTGGTTATGTAGTTCCAGGACAATAACCTCTCCCTCAACGTGATCAAGACAAAGGAGATGATTTTGGACTACAGGAAAACAAGCACTGAGCACGCCCCCATTCTCATCAATGTAGGCTGTAGTGGAGCAGGTTGAGATCTTCAAGTTCCTTTGCGTTGACATCATCAACAAACTAACATGGTCCAAGCACACCAAGATAGTTGTGAAAAGGTGAAACAGATTTCCTCCTCGTCGTCTGAGGAGGAGTAAGGATCGGTAAGGCTCTGGCGGCTCCTGGCTGACTGACGGCTCTGGCGGCTCCTGGCTGACTGACAGCTCTGGCGGCTCCTGGCTGACTGGCGGCTCTGGCGGCTCCTGGCTGACTGGCGGCTCTGGCGGCTGACGGCTCTGGCGGCTCAGGACAGACGGGAGACTCTGGCGGCTCAGGACAGACGGGAGACTCTGGCGGCTCAGGACAGATGGGAGACTCTGGCGGCTCAGGACAGACGGGAGACTCTAGTGGCTCAGGAGACTCTGGCGGCTTAGGATAGACGGGAGACTCTGGGAGCTCAGGATAGACGGGAGACTCTGGCGGCTCAGGACAGATGGGAGACTCTGGCGGCTCAGGTCAGACGGGAGACTCTGGCGGCTCAGGACAGACGGGAGACTCTGGCAGCTCAGGACAGACGGGAGACTCTGGTAGGATCAGGACAGACGGGAGACTCTGGCGGCTCAGGACCGACGGGAGACTCTGGCGGCTCAGGACAGACGGGAGACTCTGGCGGCTCAGGACAGACGGGAGACTCTGGCAGCTCAGGACAGACGGGAGACTCTGGTAGGATCAGGACAGACGGGAGACTCTGGCGGCTCAGGTCAGACGGGAGACTCTGGCGGCTCAGGACAGACGGGAGACTCTGGCAGCTCAGGACAGACGGGAGACTCTGGTAGGATCAGGACAGACGGGAGACTCTGGCGGCTCAGGACAGACGGGAGACTCTGGCAGCTCAGGACAGACGGGAGACTCTGACAGTGCTGGGCAGTAGGAAGGCTCTGGCAGCTCTGGACAGGCGTCAGCACCTGTAGGGAGAAGACGGAGAGACAGCCTGGTGCGGGGGGCTGCCACCGGAGGGCTGGTGCATGGAGGTGGCACCGGATGTGACCGGACCGTGCAGGCGCACTGGAGCTCTTGAGCACCGAGCCTGCCCAACCATACCTGGTTGAATGCTCCCCGTAGTGGTGGAATAGCCCGCACTGGGCTGTGCTGGCAAACCGGGGACACCATGCGTAAGGCTGGTACCATGTACGCCGGCCCGAGGAAACGCACTGGAGCCCAGATGCGTAGAGCCGGATTCATGGCAGCTGGCTCGATGCCCACTCTAGCCCTGCCGATACGAGGAGCTGGAATGTACCGCACCAGGCTATGCACACGCACCGGGGACACCGTGCGCTCCACCGCATAACACGGTGCCTGCCCGGTCCCTCTCGCTCTCCGGTAAGCACGGGGAGTTGGCTCAGGTCTCCTACCTGACTTAGTCACACTCCCCGTGTGCCCCCCCAATACATTTTTGGGGCTGCCTCTCGGGCTTCCAGCCGCGCTGCCTCCTCATACCAGCGCCTCTCCGCTTTCGCTGCCTCCAGCACTGCTTTAGGGCGGTGATATTCCCCTGCTTGTGCCCAGGGTCCCCTGCCGTTCAAAATCTCCTCCCAAGTCCAGGAGTCTTGTGTTTTTGGCCGCTGCTTCTGCCCGTTACCACGTGTACATTTGATTTATTCAAAAACACAACTGAACACTGGAACAAAATAATAAACGTGAAATATACAAAACCGAAACAGTACCGTGTGGCCCAAACACTCACACGGAAACAAACACCCACAAACCAAAAGTGAAACCCAGGCTACCTAAGTATGATTCTCAATCAGAGACAACTAACGACACCTGCCTCTGATTGAGAACCATACTAGGCCAAACACAAAAACCAACATAGAAAAACAAACATAGACTGCCCACCCAAACTCACGCCCCGACCATACTAAAACAAAGAATAAAATAACAGAACTATGGTCAGAACGTGACAAAAGGGCACAACAAAACCTATTCCCCCTCAGGAGACTGAAAAGATTTGGTATGCATCCTCAATTCCTCAAAAGGTTCTACAGCTGCACTATCGAGAGCATGCTGACGCGTTGCATCACTGCCTGTTATGGCAACTGTTCGGCCCTGACCGCAAAGCACTACAGAGGGTAGTGCGTACGGCCCAGTACATCACCGGCGCCAAGCTTCCTGCCATCCAGGACCTCTATACCAGGTGGTGTCAGAGGAAGGCCCTAAAAATTGTCAAAGACTCCAGCCACCCTAGTCATAGACTGTTCTCTCTACTACAGCACGGCAAGCGGTACCAGACCGCCAAGTCTAGGTCCAAGAGGATTCTAAACAGCTTCTACCCCCAAGCCATAAGACTCCTGAACATTGCCCCCCCCCCACACACACACACACACACACACACACTTCTTATGCAGCTGCTAGTCTCTGTTAATATCTATGCATTGTCACTTTAATAACTGTACCTCAACTAGCCGATGCCCCCGCACATTGACTCTGTACCGGTACCCCCTGTATATAGTCTCAAAATGGTTATTTTACTGCTGCTCTTTAACTACTTGTTATTTTTTTTATTCTTATTCATATTTTTTAAGCTGCAGTGTTGGTTAGGGGCTTGTAAGTAAGCATTTCACTGTAAGGTGACACCTGTTGTATTCAGGGGGATGTGACAAATAAAATTTGATTTGATTTGATGTGAGGAAGTCTGTGTGTAAGGATGGTGGCAGAGTAAGAGAGTGTGTATCAGAGACCCCCAGAAAACATTCATCAGGCACAGATCAACAACCTCTCCCTCAACCTCAGTAAAACAAAATAACTGATTGTGGACTACAGGAAATGGAGGGCCGAGCTCGCCCTCATTCACATTGATGGGGCTGTAGTGGAGTGGGTCATCTAAAGGGCTCTCAGACCATGAGAAACAAGATTCTCTGGTCTGATGAAGATTGAACTCTTTGGCCTGAATGCCAAGCGTCACATCTGGAGGAAACCAGGCACCATCCCTACGGTGGAGCATGGTGATGGCAGCATCATGCTGTGGGGATGTTTTTCATCAGCCGCGACTGGGAGACTATTCAGGATCAAGGGAAATAGGAACAGAGCGAAGTACAGAGAGATCCTTGATTAAAACCTGCTCCAGAGAGCTCAGGACATCAGACTGGGGCGAAGGATCACCTTCCAACAGGACAACGACCCTAAGCACACAGCCAAGACAAAGGCAGGAGCGGCTTCGGGACAAGTCTCTGAATGTCCTAGATTGGCCGAGGCAGAGGCCGGACTTGAACCCGATCGAACATCTCTGGAGAGACCTGAAAATAGCTGTGCAGTGACGCTCCCCATCCAACCTGACAGAGCTTGAGAGGATCTACAGAGAAAATGGGAGAAACTCCCCAAAGCCTCGGGGATGGAATCGCTGCCAAAGGTGCTTCAACAAAGTACTGAGCAAAGAATACTTATGTAAATGTGATATTACAGTTTTGCAAAAATGTCTAAAAACCTGTTTTTGCTTTGTCATTATGGGATATTGTGAGGAGATTAAGAAAATAACCTATTTAGTCATTTTTAGAATAAGTCTGTAACGTAACAAAATGTGAAGGGGTCTGAATTCTTTCCGAATTCACTGTACACACGCATTTTTCTTTATTTAACTAGGCAAGTCAGTTAATAACAAATTCTTATTTTCAATGAGTGGGTTAACTGCCAGAATGACAGCTGTTGACCTTGTCAGCTCAGGGATTCGATCTTGCAACCTTTCAGTTGCTAGTCCAACGCTCTAACCACTAGGCTACCTGCCGCATACTGACGCCACGTACACACAAATACACTTCCACACTCACCACATACGCTGCTGCTACTGTTTATTATATGTCCTGTTGCCTAGTCACTTTACCCCTACCTATATGTACATATCTACCTCAATTACCTCATACCCCTGCACACCAACTCTGTACTGACACTCCCTGTACATAGTCATGCTATTTTTATTTGTAATTCACTGTGTATTTATTCCTCATCTCACTATTTCTATTTTTATTAAATTTGTTGTATTGGCAAAGAACCCGTAAGTAAGCATTTCACTGTTAGTCTACACCTGTTGTCTACGAAGCATGTGACAAATAAAGATTTTGTTTGATCAGAGTGTATGTGTGTGTGTGTTTATGCGTGTGTGCGTGCGTGTGATTGTTAGGGTATCTGTGTATAGGGTAAACACAAGGAGAGCTTGCGAAGAATTCTGATGAGAGGCTTTGCAACAGTTGGCATGGAAACAGAATTAGCCAGCTGCATGAGCCAGCGAAAAAAAAACCTGTTTGATTTCAAAGTACAGACAATGCATACCTGTCCCTGCTGCAGATGGATTTGTATAGACAGCAGTGGCTTTCCGTCAATATCCAATAAAAATGTCAATCTGTAAGTGGATAGAATGCAGCTTGAAAGATGTGTCACTGGTTCATACCTCCAACACAACATGGCAGAAATGACACTGCAGAAAAAGTGCAATTTGCTTTGATGAGTATCGGCCTGAGATTCTTGTCAGGCTTTGTGGAAGATGTTGTGGTGTGTGTGTGTGACTCTGGCTCACTGGCATACGAACTTGTTGTGAAATGAATAAAACACACACATTTTGTCTCTCTCTTTCTCTCTCCTCTGACTGACTTTTTCTCTCTCTCACTGTATCGCTCTCTCTGTACTACTAAGCGTATTACAGAACTCCCTCGTTCAGCCCTCTCTCATTACCATATTCTAATTATGCTTGTTAAGGGGGGGGGTTTGGGGAGTTTAATGAATACATTTGAAAATAGGGTCTCAGAGGTGATTGTCAGGTTTGTCTTTCCAATCAAATCAAATTGTATTGGTCACATAGACCTATTTATCAGATGTGATTGCAGGTGTAGCGAAATGCTTGTGTTCCTAGCTCCAACAGTGCAGTAGTATCTAACGATTCACAACAATACACACCAATCTACAAGTAAAAGATTGGAATTAAGAATTATATAAATATTAGGCCGAGCAATGTCGGAGTGGCATTGACTAAAATACAGTAGAATACAGTATATACATATGAAATTAGTAAAGCAGTATTTAAACATTATTAAAGGGACTAGTGTTCCATTATTAAAGTGACCAGTGATTCCATGTCTATGTAGATAGGGAAGCAGCCTCTAAGGTGCAGAGTTGAGTAAACGGGTGGTAGCCGGCTAGTGATGGCTATTTAACAGTCTGACGGCCTTGAGATAAAAGCTGTTTTTCAGTCTCTCGGTCCCAGCTTTGATGCACCTGTACTGACCTCTCCTTCTGGATGACAGCGTGGTAAACAGGCTGTGGCTCGGGTGGTTGATGTCCTTGATGATCTTTTTGACCTTCCTGTGACATCAGGTGCTGTCGGTGTCCTGGAGGGCAGGCAGTATGCTCTCATTGATAAGTTGTGTAGACAGGCGGTGCAGTTGCTGTACCAGGCAGTGATACAGCCCGACAGGATGAACTCAATTGTGCCTCTGTAAAAGTTTGTGAGGCTCAAAGAGGCCAAGCCGAATTTCTTCAGCTTGCCAAAAGGCACCTAAACGGCTCTCAGATCATGAGAAACAAGATTCTCTGGTCTGATGAAACCAAGATTGTTCCATCTTCTTCACAACACTGTTTGTGTGGGTGGACCATTTCAGATTGACAGTGATGTGTACGCCAAGGAACCTGAATCTTTTCACCTTATCCACTGCGGTCCCGTCGATGTGGATAAGGGTGTGCTCCCTCTGCTGTCTCAGCTCTTTCATTTTGTTGACGTTGAGGGAGAGGTTATTTTCCTGGCACCACTTCGCCAGGACCCTCACCTCCTCCCTGTAGGCTGTCTCGTCATTGTTGGTAATCAGGCCTACTAGTGTTGTGTCGTCTGCAAACTTGATGATTGAGTTGGAGGCGCGCGTGGCCACGCAGTCATGGGTGAACAGGGTGTACAAGAAGGGGCTGAGCACGCACCCTTGTGGGGCCCCTGTGATGAGGATCAGTGTAGTGGAGTTGTTTCCTACCTTCACCACCTGGGGGCGCCCTGTCAAGAAGTCCAGGACCCAGTTGCACAGGGCGGGGTTCAGACCCAGGGCTCCGAGCTTAATGATGAGCTTTGAGGGTACTATGTTGTTGAAGGCAGAGCTATAGTCAATGAATAGCATTCTTACATAGGTGGGATAGGGTAGTGTGCAGTGTGATGGCAATTGCATTGTCTGTGGATCTATTGGGGCGGTTTGCAAATTTAAGTGGATCTAGGGCAGGGGTGGGCAACTCTAGTCCTCGAGGGCTTGATTGGTGTCACATTTTTCTCCATCCCTAGCAAACACAGCTGATTAATCAAATTGCATTCTAAAATGATTAGATCATGATTAGATGATTATTGGAGTCAGGTGTGTTAGCTGGGGATGGGGCAAAACTGTGACACCAATCAGGCCCTTGAGGACTGGAATTGCCCACCCCTGGTCTAGGGTGTCAGGTAAGGTGGAGGTGATTTGATCCTTAACTAGCCTCTCAAAGCACTTCATGATGACAGATGTGAGTGCTATGGGATGATAGTCATTTAGTTCAGTTACCTTTGCTTTCTTGGGTACAGGACCAATGGTGGACATATTGAAGCAAGTGTGAACAGCAGACTGAGATAGGGAAAGGTTGAATATGTCCGTAAACACTCCAGCCAGCTGGTCTGTGCATACTCTGAGGATGCGGCTAGGGAAGCCGCCTAGGCCGGGAGCCTTGCGAGGGTTAACATGCCTTATTAACATGTCTTATTCACGTCAGTCACAGAGAACAAGAGCCCACAGTCCTTGGGAGCGGGCCATGTCTGTGGCACTGTGTTATCCTCAAAGCGGGCAAAGAAGGTGTTTAGCTTGTGTGTGTGTGTGTGTGTGTGTGTGTGTGTGTGTGTGTGTGTGTGTGTGTGTGTGTGTGTGTGTGTGTGTTTGTGTGTGTGTGTGTGTGTGTGTGTGTATCTGTATGTATTGTGTGTTTGTGTGTGTGTGTGTGTGTGTGTGTGTGTGTGTGTGTGTGTGTGTGTGCGCGCGTTCCCAAGTGTTGTGTGTGAGTATGTTTTACACATTTCATCAACATCTATTAATTATATTAACAGGCTGTTTTGTATCTCTAGTTTACACCAAAGCAAACAGTGTCTCTACAGTTGATAGGCATGTTAAACTATTCAAATTATTCCCTGACATCTACAGTTTTCTGAATTCTGTTTGTCTCTGGCAATAAAGATTTTATGATATTTGTTGGTTGTTTTGGAAATAGACTTAGAGAAACGCATGTTAACAGTATACATATTTTAACTTCCATCAAGCCTCAGAGGAATGGCAATACCATTTTATTTTCAAACATTTCAAATTGTGAATTGTCTGCAAACTCAGTTTCACCCCATCTCCCATCAGCTTTAGAGATGGTTAATCCATAGTGTGAGATACTGTGACAGAGATTTTTCTCTGTGCTCTGCAGAGACTTATTCAACAAGCTGAGATGGAGAAAGCTGAAACACACAGGTCAGACAGTCACATTTCATTAGGTTTGTAAAGCTACCGGTAGATTCTGAAAGTTGCTGGAATCGTCAGTAATTTTGGTAATTAACAGAAAATATAGGGCAATCTATGGTAATTTAGGTAATTTATACTTGAGTAACTGAATTTTTTATATCGGTGGTCCATATTGTCCATCAGTTTCAAGTAGATAGACCGTATGGTTCAAGAGAAAATTGCCTAATTAATTAATAAAGCATCTAATCAACAATGGCATTATTTTCAATTAACTCTGCAACTCTTTCAACTATTGACATTTTTCACAACTGCCACCAGTTTGACACCAAAACATGTACAACAAATATTTACTGACATAGTTGCAATAAATAAGTGTGTAAAAAAATTAAACACCAATGGTATTCACTAAGTTGATGGTTTATATTTAGGATAGTGTTTTACAGCTTTGCCATTCTATTTATTTTTTATTTTAAAATCATCTTATTTAATTCTTTCATATATTTTACATGTGATAAAGACACACAGAGGGCTAGAGAACATTCCAGACACCTGTAAAAATCTGAAGTACCCAAATGGGCCGTTAGATGTCTTGTGACAGATTACATAAAACCCATGAAAGATACCAGTTTATTTTATGCACTTTGATATTATACTTGGATAATGAAAATCGCTTTACAAATGTAATACATTACTATTGTTATTAAACGTTGAATGTTTCCAGTAATATACCCTCCCTTTGCAACCCTGCGTCCCATTATCTAACGCTACCTGCTTGTCTCCCAAAAGTATCACTCAGCAGAACAACACACACATAAGCACGTGTGCACGCGCACACTCTCACACACACACACACACACACATACACACACACACTAAGTTGTAGGACAGGAAGAGGAGTGGAGGAGTGAGTGAGTCATTACAACCAAAGAATTTTAGACTAATGACAGTGACACTCCGACACACACACACACACACACACACGCACACGCACCACCTCCCCAGCCGCCCCCTCTTTTAATCTCCAGAGAAGCTGTGAGATTTGATTACGATGACTTTTACAAACACACGCTCCACATGAGACCAGACATGTCCATTCATCTCACAGAGAGAGAGAGTAGGAGAAAGAGCGAGGGGGAGGAAGAGAAAGAGACAGAGAGAGAGAGAAAGAGAGAGAGAGGGATAGGACGAGATATGAGAGACAGAGACAGAGACAGAGAAAAGGAGAAAGTGATGGAAAGAGATACTCTAATCAGTGGAGTTTGTCCAGAGAGCACTACAGATTTATATACACACACACTAATATAAGCACAGGCATGCACACACAATCCTCACTTTAATATTCCATGTCTTTGATTCGTAAGGTTTAACATTGTTCTGTGTCAAATTACACACTGCAAGATAAATAGTCTGCCTCTGAGAGGGAGGAAAAAATAGAACTAACAAATGTGGGGTTCCTAGTCTGACAGGGGAGACGAGAGAGAGGGGAGGTTAGGAGGATGGAGGCAGATGGGGGGGATAGAGGAGAGAGAGGTGGGGGAGAAGATGCTATGATGGAGGTAGAGGGTTTGGGAAGGAGCATAGTGGAAACTGAACAATTTGAAACCAGGCCAACGATTCAAAATGTGCTCTATCTTACAGAACGTTAGTGTGTCTGGAAAGGTTTCCACCTGAGCACAGTGCCTATTTCACACCCTTCACACTCCTCAAGGACCAAAGCCACCAATCTCCCTGTGACGTAGCGTCTGACAGCTTGGATGGGCTCTGCATATATCACTACACAGGAGCAGAAGAACATTAACTCACACTAAAAAGTAATTAAGTATCTGATGCCCTTATATAGCAGAGGTGTTTTGGTGAACATCCCTCGTACTATTACCTGTATGAGTAGCCTAACCTTGCCTAAGTAAAACCATAGAACCCGTGATAGAAAGCAGAGATAATGTCTAGTTTGTCATGTGGAAAACTTGGGTTTGATACCCAGTTGGCAACACCTATGGAGCGTTTCTCTAGTTGTGTAAGGTAAAGGTGGCTGAGTGCAGTGGTGTAGTAGTGTATTAGTGTAGTGGTGTAGTAGCGTAGTAGTGAGGTAGTGTAGTGGTGCAGTGGTGGAGTAGTGTAGTGGTGTAGTAGTGGTGTAGTAGTGCAGTGGTGCAGTGGTGAAGTAGTGATGCAGTGGTGCAGTGGTGGAGTAGTGATGTAGTACTGTAGTGGTGTAGTGGTGCAGTGGTGTAGTGTAGTAGTGTAGTAGTGCAGTAGTGTAGTAGTGTAGTGGTGCGGTGGTGTAGTGGTGTAGTGGTGCGGTGGTGTAGTGGTGCAGTGGTGTAGTGGTGTAGTAGTGTAGTAGTGTAGTAGTGTAGTGGTGTAGTGTAGTAGTGTAGTAGTGCAGTAGTGTAGTAGTGTAGTGGTGCAGTGGTGTAGTGGTGTAGTGGTGCAGTGGTGTAGTGGTGTAGTAGTGTAGTAGTGTAGTGGTGTAGTGTAGTAGTGTAGTAGTGCAGTAGTGTAGTAGTGTAGTGGTGCGGTGGTGTAGTGGTTTAGTGGTGTAGTGGTGTAGTAGTGTAGTGGTGTAGTAGTGTAGTGGTGTAGTGGTGTAGTAGTGTAGTAGTGCAGTAGTACAGTAGTGTAGTAGTACAGTAGTGTAGTGGTGTAGTGGTGCAGTGGTGTAGTAGTACAGTAGTGTAGTGGTGCGGTGGTGTAGTGGTGTAGTAGTGCAGTGGTGTAGTAGTGCAGTAGTGTAGTGGTGCAGTGGTGTAGTGGTGTAGTAGTGTAGTAGTACAGTAGTGCAGTAGTGTAGTGGTGTAGTGGTGCAGTGGTGTAGTGGTGTAGTAGTGTAGTAGTACAGTAGTGTAGTGGTGTTGTAGTGCAGTAGTGCAGTAGTGTAGTAGTGTAGTGGTGTTGTAGTGCAGTAGTGCAGTAGTGTAGTGGTGTAGTGGTGTAGTGGTGCAGTGGTGTAGTGGTGCAGTGGTGTAGTGGTGTAGTAATGCCGTAGTGTAGTGGTGTAGTAGTGCAGTAGTACAGTAGTGTAGTGGTGTAGTAGTGTAGTAGTGCAGTAGTACAGTCGTGTAGTAGTGTAGTGGTGTAGTAGTGCAGTATTTCAGTAGTGTAGTGGTGTAGTAGTACAGTAGTGTAGTAGTGTAGTAGTACAGTAGTGTAGTGGTGTTGTAGTGCAGTAGTGCAGTAGTGTAGTAGTGTAGTGGTGTTGTAGTGCAGTAGTGCAGTAGTGTAGTAGTGTAGTGGTGTAGTGGTGCAGTGGTGTAGTGGTGCAGTGGTGTAGTGGTGTAGTAATGCCGCAGTGTAGTGGTGTAGTAGTGCAGTAGTACAGTAGTGTAGTGGTGTAGTAGTGTAGTAGTGCAGTAGTACAGTCGTGTAGTAGTGTAGTGGTGTAGTAGTGCAGTAGTACAGTAGTGTAGTGGTGTAGTAGTACAGTAGTGTAGTAGTGTAGTAGTGTAGTGGTGTAGTAGTGCAGTAGTACAGTAGTGTAGTGGTGTAGTAGTGCAGTAGTACAGTAGTGCAGTAGTGCAGTAGTGTAGTAGTGTAGTGGTGTAGTGGTGTAGTAGTGTAGTGGTGTAGTAGTGCAGTAGTACAGTAGTGTAGTGGTGTAGTAGTGCAGTAGTACAGTAGTACAGTAGTGCAGTAGTGTAGTGGTGTAGTGGTGTAGTAGTGTAGTGGTGTAGTAGTGCAGTAGTACAGTAGTGTAGTGGTGTAGTAGTGTAGTGGTGTAGTAGTGTAGTAGTGTAGTGGTGTAGTAGTGCAGTAGTGCAGTAGTGTAGTGGTGTAGTAGTGTAGTGGTGTAGTAGTGTAGTAGTGTAGTAGTGTAGTGGTGTAGTAGTGCAGTAGTACAGTAGTGTAGTGGTGTAGTAGTGTAGTGGTGTAGTAGTGTAGTAGTGTAGTGGTGTAGTGGTGTAGTAGTACAGTAGTGCAGTAGTGTAGTAGTGTAGTGGTGTAGTGGTGTAGTAGTGCAGTAGTACAGTAGTGTAGTGGTGTAGTAGTGTAGTGGTGTAGTAGTGCAGTAGTACAGTAGTGTAGTAGTGTAGTAGTGTAGTGGTGTAGTAGTGCAGTAGTGTAGTAGTGTAGTAGTGTAGTGGTGTAGTGGTGTAGTAGTACAGTAGTACAGTAGTGTAGTGGTGTAGTGGTGTAGTAGTACAGTAGTACAGTAGTGTAGTGGTGTAGTGGTGTAGTGGTGTAGTAGTGCAGTAGTACAGTAGTGTAGTGGTGTAGTAGTGTAGTGGTGTAGTAGTGCAGTAGTACAGTAGTGTAGTGGTGTAGTAGTGTAGTAGTGTAGTAGTGCAGTAGTGCAGTAGTGTAGTAGTGTAGTAGTGTAGTAGTGTAGTGGTGTAGTAATGTAGTAGTGTAGTGGTGTAGTGGTGTAGTAGTGTAGTGGTGTAGTGATGTAGTAGTGTAGTAGTGTAGTAGTGTAGTAGTACAGTAGTGCAGTAGTGTAGTGGTGTAGTGGTGTAGTAGTGTAGTAGTGTAGTAGTGTAGTAGTGCAGTAGTGTAGTAGTGTAGTAGTGTAGTAGTGTAGTAGTGTAGTGGTGTAGTAGTGCAGTAGTGTAGTAGTGTAGTGGTGTAGTAGTGCAGTAGTACAGTAGTGCAGTAGTGTAGTGGTGTAGTGGTGTAGTAGTGCAGTAGTGTAGTAGTGTAGTAGTGTAGTAGTGTAGTGGTGTAGTAGTACAGTAGTGCAGTAGTGTTGTGGTGTAGTAGTGCAGTAGTACAGTAGTGTAGTAGTGTAGTAGTGTAGTGGTGTAGTAGTGTAGTAGTGTAGTGGTGTAGTAGTGTAGTGGTGTAGTGGTGTAGTAGTGCAGTAGTGTTGTGGTGTAGTAGTGCAGTAGTACAGTAGTGTAGTAGTGTAGTAGTGTAGTGGTGTAGTAGTACAGTAGTGCAGTAGTGTAGTGGTGTAGTGGTGTAGTGGTGTAGTAGTGCAGTAGTGTTGTGGTGTAGTAGTACAGTAGTGCAGTAGTGTAGTGGTGTAGTAGTGTAGTGGTGTAGTAGTGCAGTAGTACAGTAGTGTAGTGGTGTAGTAGTACAGTAGTGCAGTAGTGTTGTGGTGTAGTAGTGTAGTGGTGTAGTAGTGCAGTAGTACAGTAGTGTAGTGGTGTAGTAGTGTAGTGGTGTAGTAGTGCAGTAGTACAGTAGTGTAGTAGTGTAGTAGTGTAGTGGTGTAGTAGTACAGTAGTGCAGTAGTGTAGTGGTGTAGTAGTGTAGTGGTGTAGTGGTGTAGTAGTGTAGTAGTGTTGTGGTGCCTGGAGAAGTGGGTATGCTCTAATTTTTCAAAAAAGACCCCTCGGCAAAGAAAAGGCACCCTGTGTGAAAAATTGTGTGAGAAACAGTGACATACACTCTGAATGACCTAAAATGATCAGTCCCATATTGGTCTTTCACAGTCAGGACAACCCAAGCTGTACTGTGCAGTAGGCTAATAGTAGGCCTTCTATTGAAACAGATCAACTGAGTCAGACATTCACAGGTTTCAGATTAACCCCAATTTTCTCAGGTTATCATTCTCAAAATAATAATTTTATTTCCAGAAAAACAACTAAATGGTATGTTCCAAATCCATAACAAATAACCTCACGTTGATCTCTGGGGTCATACCTAAGATTTGGAAAAAAATGCCTATGTGCTGCCTCTGCACAAAGGTGGGGATACTACTGACCCTTGATAATTATCGCCCAATCTCTAAACTGTCTTGTCTTGCAAAAATGTTAGAGTCATTGGTAAATGTACAGCTGCGCTCTTTCTAGTCTGACAACTGCATACTGAACAAATTATCCGGTTTTAGACCAGATAAGAAGTTGAACTCGGTTGCTCTGTTTGTTGACCTGTCGAAGGCTTTCGATACAGTTGATCATTCTCATCTGCTGAAGAGACTGACCTCACTGGGGTTGACCTCAGATACATGTTTGTGGTTTCAGAATTGTCTCAGTGATAGATCTCAAGCTATTATTGCAGATGGGGTAAAATCTGATTTTGTCACTGTTCACAAAGGAGTCCCACAAGGTTCGATTTTAAGTCCTCACTATAGACATAAATTATATCTGTAACTCAGTGAAAAAAATTAACTTTCATTTCTATGCTGATGACATAGTACTATATGCCACAGCCCCATCACTCGCTCAAGCATTAGCTTCAAAATGCACTTGTAGATCTTAGGCTGGTGCTTAAGTCAAGTAAAACTAAGTATATGGTATTTTCAAGATCCAAATGTATACAATTGAAAAATGTGAACATTGCTACCCATGATGGCTCTCTTTTGGAACGTGTTCCCAGCAATAAAAACCTTGGAATTTGTGTCATGTACTGTCATGTTGTGTCTTGTTTCTGTCCTTTCCCTTCACCCTGTCTCCCTCTGCTGGTCGTTGTTAGGTTACCTTTTCTCCCCCTCTTTCCCCCAGCTGTGCCTTGTCTCCTCCTAACTACCTCGTCACCCCTTTTCCCACCTGTTCCCTTTTTCCCTCTGATTAGTCCTCTATATCTCTCTCTGTTTCTGCTCCTGTCTTTGTCGGATTCTTGTTTGTGTTGTTCATGCTTGAACCAGACTATCGTCATGTTTGCTGCAACCTTGTCCTGTCCTGTCGGAACCTGCCGGTCCATCTGAGCCTACGTTTTGTTTTGTTATTAAAGAAGCTCTGTTTACGTTAATTCGCTTTTGGGTCCTCATTCACGCACCGTAACAGAAGAATCCGACCAAGAATGGACCCAGCGACTTCGGATCCTCTCCACTCAGCCGTCGAGATCCAGGGAGCGATGCTAGGCAGACACAAGCAGGAATTGTCTGCTGCTCGACATGCCGTTGAGACCCTGGCCACCCAAGTCTCCAACCTCACAGAACAGGTTCACCATCTCCGCCTCGATCCACCAGCCACTTCCAGGGCTTTCGAATCTCCGGAGCCCAGAATCAATAACCCGCCGTGTTACTCTGGGGAGCCCACTGAATGCCGCTCGTTCCTCACCCAGTGTGATATTGTGTTTTCTCTCCAGCCCAACACTTACTCCAGGAGCACTGCTCGTGTCGCCTACGTCATATCTCTCCTTACTGGACGGGCTCGTGAGTGGGGCACGGCAATCTGGGAGGCAAGGGCTGAGTGTACTAACCAGTATCAGGACTTTAAGGAGGAGATGATACGGGTTTTTGATCGATCTGTTTTTGGGGAGGAGGCTTCCAGGGCCCTGTCTTCCCTATGTCAGGGTAATCGATCCATAACAGACTACTCTATTGAGTTTCGCACTCTTGCTGCCTCCAGTGGCTGGAACGAGCCGGCTTTGCTCGCTCGTTTTCTGGAGGGTCTCCGCGCAGAGGTAAAGGATGAGATTCTCTCCCGGGAGGTTCCTTCCAGCGTGGATTCCTTGATTGAACTCGCTATTCGCATTGAGCGACGGGTTGATCTTCGTCACCGAGCTCGTGGAAAAGAGCTCGCGTTCTCCGTTGCCCCCCTCTCCGCATCACTACCATCTTCCTCTGCCGGCTCGGGTGCTGAACCTAGGCAGCTGGGAGGTATCCGCATCTCGACTAAGGAGAGGGAACGGATAATCACCAACCGCCTCTGTCTCTATTGCGGTTCTGCTGGTCATTTTGTCACTTCATGTCCAGTAAAAGCCAGAGCTCATCAGTAAGCGGAGGGCTACTGGTGAGCGCTACTACTCCTGTCTCTCCTTCAAGATCCTGCACTACCTTGTCGGTCCATCTACGCTGGACCGGTTCGTCAGCTTCCTGCAGTGCCTTAATAGACTCTGGGGCGGAGGGCTGTTTTATGGACGAGACCTGGGCTCGGGAACATGACATTCCTCTCAGACAGTTAAGGGAGTCCACGGCCTTGTTCGCCCTGGATGGTAGTCCTCTCCCCAGGATACAGCGTGAGACGCTACCTTTAACCCTCACTGTTTCTGGTAATCATAGCGAAACCATTTCTTTTTTAATTTTTCGTTCACCTTTTACACCTGTTGTTTTGGGCCATCCCTGGCTAGTTTGTCATAATCCTTCCATTAATTGGTCTAGTAATTCTATCCTCTCCTGGAACGTCTCTTGTCATGTGAAATGTTTAATGTCTGCTATCCCTCCTGTTTCCTCTGTCTCTTCTTCACAGGAGGAGCCTGGTGATTTGACAGGGGTGCCGGAGGAATATCACGATCTGCGCACGGTGTTCAGTCGGTCCAGGGCCACCTCTCTTCCTCCACACCGGTCGTATGATTGTAGTATTGATCTCCTTCCGGGAACCACTCCCCCCCGGGGTAGACTATACTCTCTGTCGGCTCCCGAACGTAAGGCTCTCGAAGATTATTTGTCTGTAGCTCTTGCCGCCGGTACCATAGTCCCCTCCTCCTCTCCCGCCGGAGCGGGGTTTTTTTTTGTTAAGAAGAAGGACGGGTCCCTGCGCCCCTGCATAGATTATCGAGGGCTGAATGACATAACAGTGAAGAATCGTTATCCGCTTCCTCTTATGTCTTCAGCCTTCGAGATCCTGCAGGGAGCCAGGTTTTTCACTAAGTTGGACCTTCGTAACGCTTACCATCTCGTGCGCATCATGGAGGGGGACGAGTGGAAGACGGCGTTTAACACTCCGTTAGGGCACTTTGAATACCGGGTTCTTCCTTTCGGCCTCGCTAACGCTCCAGCTGTCTTTCAGGCATTAGTCAATGATGTCCTGAGAGACATGCTGAACATCTTTGTTTTCGTTTACCTTGACGATATCCTGATTTTTTCACCGTCACTCCAGATTCATGTTCAGCACGTTCGACGTGTCCTCCAGCGCCTTTTAGAGAATTGTCTTTTTGTGAAGGCTGAGAAGTGCTCTTTTCATGCCTCCTCCGTCACATTTCTCGGTTCTGTTATTTCCGCTGAAGGCATTAAGATGGATCCCGCTAAGGTCCAAGATGTCATTGATTGGCCCGTCCCTAAGTCACGCGTCGAGTTGCAGCGCTTTCTCGGCTTCGCGAACTTCTATCGTCGTTTCATCCGTAATTTCGGTCAGGTGGCAGCCCCTCTCACAGCCCTTACTTCTGTCAAGACGTGCTTTAAGTGGTCCGTTTCCGCCCAGGGAGCTTTTGATCTCCTCAAGAATCGTTTTACATCCGCACCTATCCTTGTTACACCTGACGTCTCTAGACAGTTCATTGTCGAGGTTGACGCGTCAGAGGTGGGCGTGGGAGCCATTCTTTCTCAGCGCTCCTTCTCTGACGACAAGGTCCACCCTTGCGCGTATTTTTCTCATCGCCTGTCGCCGTCGGAACGTAACTATGATGTGGGAAACCGCGAACTGCTCGCCATACGCTTAGCCCTAGGCGAATGGCGACAGTGGTTGGAGGGGGCGACCGTTCCTTTTGTCGTTTGGACTGACCATAGGAACCTTGAGTACATCCGTTCTGCCAAACGACTTAATGCGCGTCAGGCGCGCTGGGCGCTGTTTTTCGCTCGTTTCGAGTTCGTGATTTCTTATCGTCCGGGCTCTAAGAACACCAAGCCTGATGCTTTATCTCGTCTCTTCAGTTCTTCAGTAGCCTCCACTGACCCCGAGGGGATTCTCCCTGAGGGGCGTGTTGTCGGGTTGACTGTCTGGGGAATTGAGAGGCAGGTAAAGCAAGCACTCACTCAAACTCCGTCGCCGCGCGCTTGTCCCAGGAACCTTCTTTTCGTTCCCGTTCCTACTCGTCTGGCCGTTCTTCAGTGGGCTCACTCTGCCAAGTTAGCCGGCCACCCTGGCGTTCGGGGTACGCTTGCTTCCATTCGCCAGCGCTTTTGGTGGCCCACCCGGGAGCATGACACGCGTCGCTTCGTGGCTGCTTGTTCGGTCTGCGCGCAGACTAAGTCCGGTAACTCTCCTCCTGCCGGCCGTCTCAGGCCGCTTCCCATTCCCTCTCGACCGTGGTCTCACATCGCCTTAGATTTTGTCACCGGACTGCCTTCGTCAGCGGGGAAGACTGTTATTCTTACGGTTGTCGACAGGTTCTCTAAGGCGGCTCATTTTATTCCCCTTGCTAAGCTTCCTTCTGCTAAAGAGACGGCACAAATCATCATCGAGAATGTTTTCAGAATTCATGGCCTTCCGTCAGACGTCGTTTCGGACAGAGGTCCGCAATTCACGTCTCAATTTTGGAGGGAGTTTTGCCGTTTGATTGGGGCTTCCGTCAGTCTCTCTTCCGGCTTTCACCCCCAGTCTAACGGTCAAGCAGAACGGGCCAATCAGACTATTGGTCGCATCTTACGCAGTCTTTCTTTTCGCAACCCTGCGTCTTGGTCAGAACAGCTCCCCTGGGCAGAATACGCCCACAACTCGCTTCCTTCGTCTGCGACCGAGCTATCTCCTTTTCAGAGTAGCCTCGGGTACCAGCCTCCGCTGTTCTCATCTCAGTTCGCCGAGTCCAGCGTCCCCTCCGCTCAGGCTTTTGTCCAACGTTGCGAGCGCACCTGGAAGAGGGTCAGGTCTGCACTTTGCCGTTATAGGGCGCAGACTGTGAGGGCTGCTAATAAGCGTAGAACTAAGAGTCCTAGATATTGTCGCGGTCAGAGAGTTTGGCTCTCCACTCAGAACCTTCCCCTTAAGACCACTTCTCGCAAGTTGACCCCGCGGTTCATTGGTCCGTTCCGTATTTCTCGGATCATTAATCCTGTCGCAGTTCGACTTCTTCTTCCGCGATATCTTCGTCGCGTCCACCCGGTCTTCCATGTCTCCTGTGTCAAGCCCGTTCTTCGCGCCCCCGCTCGTCTCCCCCCCCCCCCCCCATCCTTGTCGAGGGCGCACCCATCTACAGGGTCCGTAGGATTTTGGACATGCGTCCTCGGGGCCGTGGTCATCAGTACCTACTAGATTGGGAGGGGTACGGTCCTGAGGAGAGGAGTTGGGTTCCCTCTCGGGACGTGCTGGACCGTGCGCTGATCGATGATTTCCTCCGTTGCCGCCAGGTTTCCTCCTCGAGTGCGCCAGGAGGCGCTCGGTGAGTGGGGGGGTACTGTCATGTACTGTCATGTTGTGTCTTGTTTCTGTCCTTTCCCTTCACCCTGTCTCCCTCTGCTGGTCGTTGTTAGGTTACCTTTTCTCCCCCTCTTTCCCCCAGCTGTGCCTTGTCTCCTCCTAACTACCTCGTCACCCCTTTTCCCACCGGTTCCCTTTTTCCCTCTGATTAGTCCTCTATATCTCTCTCTGTTTCTGCTCCTGTCTTTGTCGGATTCTTGTTTGTGTTGTTCATGCTTGAACCAGACTATCGTCATGTTTGCTGCAACCTTGTCCTGTCCTGTCGGAACCTGCCGGTCCATCTGAGCCTACGTTTTGTTTTGTTATTAACCTCTTAGAGCTCTAGGGGCGCTATTTCATTTTTGGATAAAAAACATTCCCGTTTTAAGCGCGATATTTTGTCACGAAAAGATGCTCGACTATGCATATTCTTGACAGTTTTGGAAAGAAAACACTCTGAAGTTTCAGAATCTGCAAAGATTTTGTCTGTAAGTGCCCCAGAACTCATTCTACAGGCGAAACCAAGATGATGCATCACCCAGGAATTAGCAGAATTTCTGAAGCTCTGTTTTCCTTTCTCTCCTTATATGGCTGTGATTGCGCAAGGAATGAGCCTACACTTTCTGTCGTTCGCCCAAGGTCTTAGCAGCATTGTGACGTATTTGTAGGCATATCATTGGAAGATTGGCCATAAGAGACTACATTTTCCAGAGGTCCGCCCGGTGTCCTTTGTCTAAATTTGTGCGTAATCTTCAGGTGCAGGCATTTTCTCCTGGGATTCAGGAGAGAAAGCATGTTTCCAAGAACGATGTATCAATGAAGAGATATGTGAAAAACACCTTGAGGATTGATTCTAAACAACGTTTGCCATGTTTTCAGTCGATATTATGGAGTTAATTTGGAAAAAAGTTTGCGTTTTGAGGACTGAATTTATGGATTTTTTTTGGTAGCCAAATGTGATGTATAAAACGGAGCTATTTCTAATACACAAGGAATCTTTTTGGAAAAACTGAGCATCTGCTATCTAACTGAGAGTATCCTCATTGAAAACATCAGAAGTTCTTCAAAGGTAAATGATTTTATTTGAAGGCTTTTATGTTTTTGTTAATGTTGCGTGCTGGATGCTAACGCTAATGCTAACGCTAAATGCTAACGCGAAATGCTAACTCTAGCTAGCTACTTTTACACAAATGATTGTTTTCCTATGGTTGAGAAGCATATTTTGAAAATCTGAGATGACAGTGTTGTTTACAAAAGGCTAAGCTTGAGAGATGGCATATTTATTTCATTTGCGATTTTCATAAATAGTTAACGTTGTGTTATGCTAATGAGCTTGCTGATAGATTTACACAATCCTGGATACAGGGGTTTTTTCATAGCTAAACGTGACGCAGAAAACGGAGCGATTTGTCCTAAACAAATAATCTTTCAGGAAAAACTGAACATTTGCTATCTGAGAGTCTCCTCAATGAAAACATCTGAAGTTCTTCAAAGGTAAATGATTTTTTTGAATGCTTTTCTGTTTTTTTGTGTAAATGTTGCCAGCTGAATGCTAATGCTAAATGCTACGTTAGCCATCAATACTGTTACACAAATGATTGTTTTGCAATGGTTGAGAAGCATATTTTGAAAATCTGAGATGACAGTGTTGTTAACAAAAGGCTAAGCTTGAGAGCTAGCATATTTATTTCATTTCATTTGCGATTTTCATGAATAGTTAACGTTGCGTTATGGTAATGAGCTTGAGTCTGTATTCACGAACCCGGATCCGGGATGGGGAGATCAGAAAGGTTAAAGAAGCTCTGTTTACGTTAATTCGCTTTTGGGTCCTCATTCACGCACCGTAACAATTTGCTTAGATGATAATCTCTTTAAAACCCACATAACTGACCTGGTAAAGAAGCTGAAATTGAGAATTTTCTTTTGTTATAGAAATAAATCTTGTCTGTCATCACAGCACAGAAAGGAAATTGTACAGGCCACTTTTATGTCAGTGCTTGATTATGGTTATGTTTTATATGCCTTGATCAGCAGCAGTACTGAAGAAATTGGATGCTGTGTATCGTGCAGCGATGCACTTTGTTACTGGTGCAAACTTTTGCACACATCATTGGTTTTGTACACTTGGGTTGGCTGGGCCTTCCTGACTTTTAGAAGGACCAGACACTGGTTGATATTTGTTTATAACGCTGTCTTACAGAAACTTCCTAATTATCTTAACTCAACAATCCAGGTGGTCAAACAGTATTTATCCGACTCGGTCACAGGACATGCTAGTGCTAGAGATACCCCGGGTTCACTCTGAGTTAGGTAAAACAGTATTTATCAGACTCGGTCACAGGACATGCTAGTGCTAGAGATACCCCAGGTTCACTCTGAGTTAGGTAAAACAGTATTTATCAGACTCGGTCACAGGACATGCTAGTGCTAGAGATACCCCGGGTTCACTCTGAGTTAGGTAAAACAGTATTTATCAGACTCGGTCACAGGACATGCTAGTGCTAGAGATACCCCGGATTCACTCTGAGTTAGGTAAAACAGTATTTATCAGACTCGGTCACAGGACATGCTAGTGCTAGAGATACCCCAGGTTCACTCTGAGTTAGGTAAAACAGTATTTATCAGACTCGGTCACAGGACATGCTAGTGCTAGAGATACCCCGGATTCACTCTGAGTTAGGTAAAACAGTATTTATCAGACTCGGTCACAGGACATGCTAGTGCTAGAGATACCCCGGATTCACTCTGAGTTAGGTAAAACAGTATTTATCAGACTCGGTCACAGGACATGCTAGTGCTAGAGATACCCCGGGTTCACTCTGAGTTAGGTAAAACAGTATTTATCAGACTCGATCACAGGACATGCTAGTGCTAGAGATACCCCGGGTTCACTCTGAGTTAGGCAAAACAGTATTTATCAGACTCGGTCACAGGACATGCTAGTGCTAGAGATACCCCAGGTTCACTCTGAGTTAGGTAAAACAGTATTTATCAGACTCGGTCACAGGACATGCTAGTGCTAGAGATACCCCAGGTTCACTCTGAGTTAGGTAAAACAGTATTTATCAGACTCGGTCACAGGACATGCTAGTGCTAGAGATACCCCGGATTCACTCTGAGTTAGGTAAAACAGTAGACTCGGTCACAGGACATGCTAGTGCTAGAGATACCCCAGGTTCACTCTGAGTTAGGTAAAACAGTATTTATCAGACTCGGTCACAGGACATGCTAGTGCTAGAGATACCCCGGGTTCACTCTGAGTTAGGTAAAACAGTATTTATCAGACTCGGTCACAGGACATGCTAGTGCTAGAGATACCCCGGATTCACTCTGAGTTAGGTAAAACAGTATTTATCAGACTCGGTCACAGGACATGCTAGTGCTAGAGATACCCCAGGTTCACTCTGAGTTAGGTAAAACAGTATTTATCAGACTCGGTCACAGGACATGCTAGTGCTAGAGATACCCCGGATTCACTCTGAGTTAGGTAAAACAGTATTTATCAGACTCGGTCACAGGACATGCTAGTGCTAGAGATACCCCGGATTCACTCTGAGTTAGGTAAAACAGTATTTATCAGACTCGGTCACAGGACATGCTAGTGCTAGAGATACCCCGGGTTCACTCTGAGTTAGGCAAAACGGCATTTGAATATCATGCTCCGCACTCATGGAATGAATTGCAGAGAGAACTCCAGTTAGATGTTTCGGTGTCTTTGAGACAGTTTAAATGCACATTACATTAACTGTTTTATTATAAACTGTGTTTGCGTTTTGTAATGTGTGTTTTTCTTTTAGAAGTTGATTTATTTTAATATTTTTCATCTCCATCTTGTACTTTTTATGTTTTAATTTTCTTTGGTTTTAAAATCGTATTAATTGCTGTGTTGTTTTTATCGTTGTATCACAGGGCACATCTGTAAAAGAGACTCTGTCTCAGCTTGTTTCCCCTGTTTAAATAAAGGTTCATATTAATAACAAAGGGTTAACTGCATCAGGAGACCACTTTTGAGGTCTGGGAAAATCCAATATATATTTTTTTGAGAGTAGATACAGTACATTTTAATTCAGTGTGCAAGCACCGATCACTATTGTTTGATTAGTGGTGTTTCTGTAGCACATGGGAGGAGTTTGCAAAAGAAATGGACACTGGACTGATGCAAGTAATCATGATATCATTCTGACAGGTAGGCATAGGCTACTTTGTAGCTAGTTAACATTTAATAGAGAAGGTTTTCTGGAATGCATTTCCATCTACCAGAAGATGGTTATGCCTATAATTAGAATTGCACATTTTTTCCTGTTCCTTAAATTGTTTGAAACCTGGACGTTTTACTTCATATTATGAGGTATGTCTGACCTTGAATCAAAGTAGCCTATAGCCAAAATCCCACCATAGAAACATGAAGGCAATTATTTTTTATAAAACTCATTATGCATTCTCCTGTTCTATTGGTTTTCTTTCAACTTTCTTTCATTGTCTAGCAGCCAAAGGCATTATCCTAATCATATTAGCAACAATGATAGTTTTTGGATCTTTCAATCCACCTCTTTCTAACATATATTTCCATCTCAGTCCGTGAAACCGCTTGCATGTGCAATGCACATTTTAAAACTTATTTTGTCCTGCAAATTGCATTTTGGAACAATTACACGTAGGCCTACTGCCGTGTGTACATTGCTGCGCCTAAAATGTGAAGAAAGAATAGTTTATCAACATTTTCAGGTAAACATTCCGATCTGTTCCATTGGCCCTATTAATTGATACGGTGTATACCTCCATTACACTACTATGATATGTATCAGAAGGGATTAAGAAGTGAGTATAAGCAATGCCCACTGAAAAATAAGTGGGAATATGGCGTATACAGTGCTTTCAGACCCCTTACCCCATGACACACAATACCCCATAAATGACAAAGCAAAAAAGGTTTTTAGATATTTTGCAAATGTCTTTTAATAAACCCAGTAAATATCACATTTACATACAGTAAGTAGTCAGACCCTTTCCTCAGTACTTTGCTGAAGCACCGTTGGCAAATATTACAGCCTCAAGTCTTCTTGGGTATGACGCTACAAGCTTGGCACACCTGTATTTAGGGTGTTTCTCCCACTCCTCTCTGCAGATCCTCTCAAGCTCTGACAGGTTTGATGGGGAGCGTTGCTGCACATCTATTTTCAGGTCTCTCCAAAGATGTTTGATCGGGTTCAAGTCTGGGCTCTGGCTGGGCACTCAAGGACATTCAGAGACTTGTCCAGAAGCCTTTGCTCCGTTCATCTTCGCCTCGATCCTGACTAGTCTCCCAGTTCCTGACGCTAAAAAACATCCCCACAGCATGGTGCTGCCACCACCATGCTTCACCATAGGGATGGTGCCAGGTTTCCTCCAGGCGTGACGCTTGGCATTTAGATAAAGAGTTCAATCAGACAAGAGAATCTTGTTTCTCATGGTGTCTTTAGGATCCTTTTGGCAACCTCCAAGTGGGTTGTCATACTGTATGTAATGTGGTACTCTTCCCCAGATCTGTGCCTCGACACAATCCTGTATCGGAATTCTACGGCAATTCCTTCCACCTCATGACTTGGGTTTTGCTCTTGACATGCCCTGTCAACTGTGGGACCTTATATAGACAGATGTGTGCCTTTTCAAATCATGTCCAATCAATTGAATTTCCACAGGTGGACTCCAATCAAGTTGCAGAAACATCTCAAGGATGATCAATGGAAACAGCAGGCACCTGAGCTCAATTTAGAGTCTCATAGCAAAGAGTCTGAATATTTATGTAAATAAGATATTTCTGTTTTTATTTTGAATACTTTGCACACAAAAAAAAACTTTTCGTGTTTTCATTATGCGGTGTTCTGTGTAGATTGCTGAGGGATTATTCTTATTTAATCAATTTTAGTATAAGGCTGTAACATAACAACATGTGGAAAAAGTCAATGACTATGAATATTTACTAAAGGCACTGTACCTGCGTACACCTTCCACTACACCACTGGCTGAGGGCGAGGCGGGTACAGTCTCTAAAGGTTGTGACAAGGAATATTTTATACAGAACAAAATTGCAGGCTGAGTTATAACACAGAAACAGAGACCTTGACTAGATCAAACCCAGGGAGAAACACAGAGACACCTCGAAATTATCAAACCCAGTTAAAACGGTCACACACCTTCAAACACAGTCTGAGTCAAAGGAGTTCATTATCTGCTCATTATACTAGGGACAGACAGACAGGCATGATCTCACCTGATTATGGTTTGACCACACACACACACACACACACACACACACACACACACACACAGAGGGTAGGATGAGAGATAAAGAAAGAGATTGAACCAGACAGAGAGAAAAATAGAGACAGATAAATAAAGATATAAAAAGAGAGAGATACAAAGTGAGAGAGAAAGATAGAAAGAGAGAGGAAGATCTGCTCTTTTAAAAGCCTGAAGGACTAATTAGTGATTATAACTAGGTTTTCTCCAAACACATGAAATATTTCTCACACTCTAAAAGCAGAGGGATGATTAAAAATAAAATAATATGAATCACACACAAAAAGGTGTATAAAAACTAACCCTCCGGTGGTGTGTGTGTGTGTTGGCGTCGCTGCCCCTCATTAATCCATACTTGACTCTGGTAAACGACAGCGGCACAGGGCTCACTGTCAACTGGAGAGGTCACAGCCTAAGGCTGTGATACTGGAGACAACACACACACACGCACAGGCTCTCTCTCTCTCTCTCACACACACACACACACACACACACACACACACACACACACACACACACACACACACACACACACACACACACACACACACACACACACACACACACAGGCATGCACACAGTTTTTCCAGTGAGTTTCAAGGCAAATGATTTTGTCTTTGTTCAAATAGCAGCCAATTTATTTAATGCCCCACTATGCCAGTACCGATGCCAGTACTTCTGTAGTAGAGCAGTTTGGTGTAAAATAGTGTTCAAACATTACAGCGACCTTCAATCAAAATCAAGGGCGACCTTCAATTCCAATAATGATAGAGAACTAAAACCTAGCTTCAGTATGTGTGCTGACCTTCCTGTTGCAGTTAGAACCTAGAGTACTACCAGCAGAAACACCTCTAGGTCCTGCTGATGTTCTGACCTCCACTGTCTGGAGCCCTGGAGGACCTGACCCAGCAAGCATATTTGGTTCCTTGGAAGTTGTGGAATGTATGTTTTTGGTTTCACTTTGGTTGTTGTAAGTTTTTGGTTTCACATTGGTTGTTGTAAGTTTTTGGTTTCACATTGGTTGTTGTATGTTTTTGGTTTCACTTTGGTTGTTGTATGTTTTTGGTTTCACATTGCGAATGTTCTGGGAATGTTTATTTGTAGGATATTTGGAGGTTTTTGAATAACTTCCTTAAAAGTTTTACTGAAAGTTTCAATAAGACTTTTAATAACATTGCTAGCTTATTTTGGGAAAAACGTGTATTTATTTATTGTAATTTTTACCCCCCTTTTCTCCCCAATTTCATGATTACGATCTTGTCTCATTGCTGCAACTCCCCAACGGGCTCGGGAGAGGTGAAGGTTAAGTCATGCGTCTTCCCGAAACATGACCCGCCAAACCGCGCTTCTTAACACCCGCTCGCTTAACCCAGAAGCCAGCTGCACCAATGTGTCGGCGCAAACACATTCAACTGACGGCAGAAGTCAACTTGCAGGTGCCCAGCCCGCCACAAGGAGTCGCTAGAGCAAGATGAGCCAAGTAAAGCCCCCCTGGCCAAACCTTTCCCTAACCTGGACGACCCTGGGCCAATTGTGCACAGTCCTATGGGACTCCCGGTCACAATCGTACCCCTGCGTACACTGCAATGCAACTCATGAGGCCTGGGCAAACGTTTTTTTTTTTAACTTTAATTTCCCTAGTAGGCAATCATGCAAACACATTTATTTTTTTTGTGATTTTATTGCATCAGTGGTATTCGATAATATAATCTTCTGTTCTCTATCCATATAATGAGACGTTCTCTATCCATGGAATTAGTCTCCTGTGCTGCCAGGATGGAGCTCGCATGCCATACAAAGCTGTTAATTGTAGTCTATTCAAACACACCCCATTTAAAAGGAAACAAGCACTCATTAAGATCAGGTGTGGCTAATTAGTGGGCCAACACACCTGAACACACTTACCAAGATAGAGGATAGAGAAATGTTTGTTGATGTTGAGAATGGAATGTATATGTTTTCAAATAACATTCTCAAATGTTCTCTGAATGTTACTAAAGTTTTCTTAAATGTGGTGAGACTGTTCCAAAGCCAAGCAACTATCCTGCAACATTCCCAGAAAGTTGTGGGAAGGTTGTATGCAAAATAACCATAGGACAACCAAGCTCTTACCAAGCTCTAAGAAACATATGGTTCTCAGAACATTATGTGCTAGCTGGGGAGCCCTGCTCTAAATGCTCCCCTCACACCTCTATCAGCTAGTTAACATTAGCACCTCTGTGTCTGTTAATGTGTGCGTGTGTGCGTGTGGGTGTAGGAGAAGGAACATAATGAGACACATACTGCTCTGACTCAATCAGCAAAGTCAATTAGAGCTAATTGACAGTCTTCTGTGTGTGTGTGTGTGTGTGCTAATTAACAGTCGCCCCAGCAAGAGCTCATTAGGAAGAGAAACCGAGGCTCACTCTCCACTAGATACACACTAGAGAAAAATCATTGTGTGTGTGTGTGTGTGTGTCCTTCGTTAGGCCTTTAGGATAGGCTCTTTGATGTGGGAGCAGAAAGGTCTGGGTGAGCATGTCTCAGATTAACACTGCCTCTGTAACTATGGGAACATATACACCCACACAGACAGACACACACACACACACACACACGCACACAGACACACACACACACACACACACACCGTGGAGGAATGCACTATTCAGGCATAGCAGGCGGTGCATGTGTGTTTGTGTGTGTGCTGGTACGTCATCTGTTCAACCGCTTGTTCACACAATCATGTAAGCATCATGAAGCAACATCACTAGATACACGTGTAAAATATCAAACAGAAAAAACAGGCAACAATGACAGACTGCAGTTTCCTTGCTATCTATCTACCTTGCTATCTATCTACTATCTGCTATCTATCTACCTTGCTATCTATCTACCTTGCAATCTATCTACTATCTGCTATCTATCTACTATCTGCTATCTATCTACCTTGCTATCTATCTACTATCTGCTATCTATCTACCTTGCAATCTATCTACTATCTGCTATCTATCTACTATCTGCTATCTATCTACCTTGCTATCGATCTACTATCTGCTATCTATCTACCTTGCTATCGATCTACTATCTGCTATCTATCTACCTTGCTATCTATCTACCTTGCTATCTATCTACTATCTGCTATCTATCTATCTACCTTGCTATCTATCTACTATATGCTATCTATCTATCTACCTTGCTATCTATCTACCCTGCTATCTATCTACTATCTACCTTGCTATCTATCTACCTTGCTATCTATCTACCTTGCTATCTATCTACCTTGCTATCGATCTACTATCTGCTATCTATCTACTATCTGCTATCTACCTTGCTATCTATCTACTATCTGCTATCTATCTACCTTGCTATCTATCTACTACCTTGCTATCTATCTACTACCTTCCTATCTATCTACCTTGCTATCGATCTACTATCTGCTATCTACTATCTGCTATCTACCTTGCTATCTATCTACTATCTATCTACCTTGCTATCTATCTACTATCTGCTATATCTACCTTGCTATCTATCTACTTTCTGCTATCTATCTACCTTGCTATCGATCTACTATCTGCTATCTATCTACCTTGCTATCGATCTACTATCTGCTATCTATCTACCTTGCTATCTATCTACCTTGCTATCTACTATTTGTTATCTACCTTGCTATCTATCTACTATCTATCTTCCTTGCTATCAATCTTCTATCTACTATCTGCTATCTATCTACCTTGCTATCTATCTACTATCTGCTATCTATCTACCTTGCTATCTACTATCTGCTATCTATCTACCTGCTATGTATCTACCTTGCTATCTATCTACCTTGCTATCTATCTACTATCTGCTATCTACCTTGCTATCTATCTACTATCTATCTACCTTGCTATCTACTATCTACCTTGCTATCTACTATCTGCTATCTATCTACCTTGCTATCTACCTTCCTTGCTATCTATCTTCTATCTACTATCTGCTATCTATCTACCTTGCTATCTATCTACTATCTGCTATCTATATACTATCTGCTATCTACAGTGCCTTGCGAAAGTATTCGGCCCCCTTGAACTTTGCGACCTTTTGCCACATTTCAGGCTTCAAACATAAAGATATAAAACTGTATTTTTTTGTGAAGAATCAACAACAAGTGGGACACAATCATGAAGTGGAACGACATTTATTGGATATTTCAAACTTTTTTAACAAATCAAAAACTGAAAAATTGGGCGTGCAAAATTATTCAGCCCCCTTAAGTTAATACTTTGTAGCGCCACCTTTTGCTGCGATTACAGCTGTAAGTCGCTTGGGGTATGTCTCTATCAGTTTTGCACATCGAGAGACTGAAATTTTTTCCCATTCCTCCTTGCAAAACAGCTCAAGCTCAGTGAGGTTGGATGGAGAGCATTTGTGAACAGCAGTTTTCAGTTCTTTCCACAGATTCTCGATTGGATTCAGGTCTGGACTTTGACTTGGCCATTCTAATACCTGGATATGTGTATTTTTGAACCATTCCATTGTAGATTTTGCTTTATGTTTTGGATCATTGTCTTGTTGGAAGACAAATCTCCGTCCCAGTCTCAGGTCTTTTGCAGACTCCATCAGGTTTTCTTCCAGAATGGTCCTGTATTTGGCTCCATCCATCTTCCCATCAATTTTAACCATCTTCCCTGTCCATGCTGAAGAAAAGCAGGCCCAAACCATGATGCTGCCACCACCATGTTTGACAGTGGGGATGGTGTGTTCAGGGTGATGAGCTGTGTTGCTTTTACACCAAACATAACGTTTTGCATTGTTGCCAAAAAGTTCAATTTTGGTTTCATCTGACCAGAGCACCTTCTTCCACATGTTTGGTGTGTCTCCCAGGTGGCTTGTGGCAAACTTTAAAAAACACTTTTTATGGATATCTTTAAGAAATGGCTTTCTTCTTGCCACTCTTCCATAAAGGCCAGATTTGTGCAATATACGACTGATTGTTGTCCTATGGACAGAGTCTCCCACCTCAGCTGTAGATCTCTGCAGTTCATCCAGAGTGATCATGGGCCTCTTGGCTGCATCTCTGATCAGTCTTCTCCTTGTATGAGCTGAAAGTTTAGAGGGACGGCCAGGTCTTGGTAGATTTGCAGTGGTCTGATACTCCTTCCATTTCAATATTATCGCTTGCACAGTGCTCCTTGGGATGTTTAAAGCTTGGGAAATATTTTTATATCCAAATCCGGCTTTAAACTTCTTCACAACATTATCTCGGACCTGCCTGGTGTGTTCCTTGTTCTTCATGATGCTCTCTGCGCTTTTAACGGACCTCTGAGACTATCACAGTGCAGGTGCATTTATACGGAGACTTGATTACACACAGCTGGATTGTATTTATCATCATTAGTCATTTAGGTCAACATTGGATCATTCAGAGATCCTCACTGAACTTCTGGAGAGAGTTTGCTGCACTGAAAGTAAAGGGGCTGGATAATTTTGCACGCCCAATTTTTCAGTTTTTGATTTGTTTAAAAAGTTTGAAATATCCAATAAATGTCGTTCCACTTCATGATTGTGTCCCACTTGTTGTTGATTCTTCACAAAAAACTACAGTTTTATATCTTTATGTTTGAAGCCTGAAATGTGGCAAAAGGTCGCAAAGTTCAAGGGGGCCGAATACTTTCGCAAGGCACTGTATCTACTACCTTGCTATCTATCTACTATCTGCTATCTATCTACCTTGCTATCTATCTACCTTGCTATCTATCTTGCTATCTATCTACTATATATCTACCCTGCTATCTATCTACTATCTGCTATATCTACCTTGCTATCTATCTACCTTGCTATCTATCTTGCTATCTATCTACTATATATCTACCCTGCTATCTATCTACTATCTGCTATATCTACCTTGCTATCTATTTACTATCTGCTATATCTACCTTGCTATCTATCTACTATGTGCTATATCTACCTTGCTATCGATCTACTATGTGCTATCTATCCACTATCTGCTATCTACTACCTTGCTATCTATCTACTACCTTGCTAGCTATCTATCTACCTTGCTATCTATCTACCTTGCTATCAATCTACTATCTGCTATCTACCTTGCTATCTATCTACTATCTATCTACCTTGCTATCTATCTACTACCTTGCTATCTATCTACCTTGCTATCTATCTACTATCTGCTATCTGCTATATCTACCTTGCTATCTATCTACCATCGATCTACCTTGCTATCTGCTATCTATTTACCTTGCTATCTATCTGCTATCTGCTATCTGCTATATCTACCTTGCTATCTATCTACCATCGATCTACCTTGCTATCTGCTATCTATTTACCTTGCTATCTATCTGCTATCTATCTACCTTGCTATCTATTTACTATCTGCTATATCTACCTTGTTTAAAGCTTGGGAAATCTTTTTGTATCCAAATCCGGCTTTAATCTTCTTCACAACAGTATCTCGGACCTGCCTGGTGTGTTCCTTGTTCTTCATGATGTTCTCTGCGCTTTTAACGGACCTCTGAGACTATCACAGTGCAGGTGCATTTATACGGAGACTTGATTACACACAGGTGGATTGTATTTATCATCATTAGTCATTTAGGTCAACATTGGATCATTCAGAGATCCTCACTGAACTTCTGGAGAGAGTTTGCTGCACTGAAAGTAAAGGGGCTGAATAATTTTGCACGCCCAATTTTTCAGTTTTTGATTTGTTAAAAAAGTTTGAAATATCCAATAAATGTTGTTCCACTTCATGATTGTGTCCCACTTGTTGTTGATTCTTCACAAAAAAATACAGTTTTATATATTTATGTTTGAAGCCTGAAATGTGGCAAAAGGTCGCAAAGTTCAAGGGGGCCGAATACTTTCGCAAGGCACTGTATATACTATCTGCTATCTATCTACCTTGCTATCTATCTGCTATCTATCTACCTTGCTATCTATCTACTATCTATCTACTATCTGCTATCTATCTACTATCTGCTATCTATCTACCTTGCTATCTATCTGCTATATATCTACCTTGCTATCTATCTACTATCTATCTACCTTGCTATCTATCTACCTTGCTATCTATCTACCTTGCTATCAATCTACTATCTGCTATCTACCTTGCTATCTATCTACTATCTGCTATCTATCTACCTTGCTATCTATCTACTACCTTGCTATCTATCTACTACCTTGCTATCTATCTACTACCTTGCTATCTATCTACCTTGCTATCTATCTACTATCTGCTATCTGCTATATCTACCTTGCTATCTATCTACCATCGATCTACCTTGCTATCTGCTATCTATTTACCTTGCTATCTATCTGCTATCTATCTACCTTGCTATCTATTTACTATCTGCTATATCTACCTTGCTATCTATCTACTATCTGCTATATCTACCTTGCTATCTATCTACTATCTGCTATATCTACCTTGCTATCTATCTACTATCTGCTATATCTACCTTGCTACTATCTACTATCTGCTATATCTACCTTGCTACTATCTACTAACTGCTATATCTACCTTGCTACTATCTACTATCTGCTATATCTACCTTGCTATCTATCTACTATCTGCTATCTATCTACCTTGCTATCTATCTACTATCTGCTATATCTACCTTGCTATCTAGCTACTATCTGCTATATCTACCTTGCTATCGATCTACTATCTGCTATCTGCCATCTATCTACTATCTGCCATCTATCAACTATCTGCTATCTATCTACCTTGTTATCTATGTGCTATCTATCTACCTTGCTATCTATCTACTATCTGCTATATCTACCTTGCTATCTATCTACTATCTGCTATATCTACCTTGCTATCGATCTACTATCTGCTATCTGCCATCTATCTACTATCTGCCATCTATCTACTATCTGCTATCTATCTACCTTGCTATCTATCTGCTATCTATCTGCTATCTATCTACCTTGCTATCTATCTACTATCTGCTATCTATCTACCTTGCTATCTATCTACTTTGCTATCTACCTACTATCTGCTATCTATCTACTTTGCTATCTATCTACTATCTGCTATCTATCTACCTTGCTATCTATCTACTATCTGCTATCTATCTACCTTGCTATCTATCTACTATCTGCTCTCTATCTACCTTGCTATCTATCTACTATCTGCTATATCTACCTTGCTATCTATCTACTATCTGCTATATCTACCTTGCTATCGATCTACCTTGCTATCGATCTACTATGTGCTATCTATCTACTATCTGCTATCTATCTACCTTGCTATCTATCTACTATCTGCTATCTATCTACTATCTGCTATCTATCTACCTTGCTATCTATCTACTATCTGCTATCTATCTACTACCTTGCTATCTATCTACTACCTTGCTAGCTATCTATCTACCTTGCTATCTATCTACCTTGCTATCGATCTACTATCTGCTATCTATCTACTATCTGCTATCTACCTTGCTATCTATCTACTATCTGCTATCTATCTACCTTGCTATCTATCTACTACCTTGCTATCTATCTACTACCTTGCTATCTATCTATCTACCTTGCTATCTATCTACCTTGCTATCTATCTACTATCTGCTATCTGCTATATCTACCTTGCTATCTATCTACCATCGATCTACCTTGCTATCTATCTACTATCTATTTACCTTGCTATCTATCTACCTTGCTATGTACTATCTGCTATCTATCTACTATCTGCTATATCTACCTTGCTATCTGCTATATCTACCTTGCTATCAATCTACTATCTACTATCTGCCATCTATCTACTATCTGCTATCTATCTACCTTGCTATCTATCTACTATCTGCTATATCTACCTTGCTATCTGCTATATATACCTTGCTATCGATCTACTATCTGCTATCTGCCATCTATCTACTATCTGCCATCTATCTACTATCTGCTATCTATCTACCTTGCTATCTATCTGCTATCTATCTACCTTGCTATCTACTATCTGCTATCTATCTACCTTGCTATCTATCTACTATCTGCTATATCTACCTTGCTATCTGCTATATCTACCTTGCTATCAATCTACTATCTGCTATCTGCCATCTATCTACTATCTGCCATCTATCTACTATCTGCTATCTATCTACCTTGCTATCTATCTACTATCTGCTATCTATCTACCTTGCTATCTATCTACTATCTGCTATCTATCTACTATCTGCTATCTATCTACCTTGCTATCTATCTACTATCTATCTACCTTCCTATCTATCTACTATCTGCTATCTATCTACCTTGCTATCTATCTACTATCTATCTACCTTCCTATCTATCTACTATTACCATATACTCCAAATAATGAATCAATAGTTCATTATTAAACAAAGATGGATGCTTTGATATAGTAGACCAGTACACCTTCTATTGTGTTTGTCACTGACATCATTTTTTGTGTCATACGTAAAATGTATGCACGCATGACTGTAAGTCTCTTTGGATAAAAGTCTGCCAAATGGTATATATTATTATATGTATACACTGTATTATACGTACACACTGAGTATACAAATCATTAGGAACACCTTCCTAATATTGAGTTGTACCTCCTTTTGCACTTAGAACAGCCTCAATTCGTCAGGACATGGACTCAAGTTTTCAAGATATGTTAACTTCAAAATGCAGAAATCATCCCAGTCTGATGCCTTTTGCATCATATGATGCAAAATGATTTCTGTATTTTAAATATCTTGAAAACTTGATTGCTGACAAGCAAAGCATTTTGAGACTATGTCAACAATGGACGAATGAAACAAATACCAAAATATTATTTTTTTGTGTGGAGTTTTCCTTTACGCTATAGTGTATTACTATGGGAACACATCCACCCCCAGTCTGTTACTGAACAGAAGCCTCAGCCATCCCCTCAGCCCTACAGGGAGAAATCCATCCCTTCATCCCCCAATCTTTTCACACATCACTGGGTGCAGAACACAGAGAGAGGGAATGAGTCAGGGGGAGAGGGAAAGAGAGAATGAGATAAGAGGAGAAGGAGTGGAGGGAGTGTGAAAGAGAGGAGGGAGAGAATGAGATATAGGAGAGGAGGAGAGAGAAAGGTAGGAAGAATAAGAGAGAGAAAATGCAGGGGCCACACCTCAGTGATCTGGAGAGGTGAAAAGGTTGAGGGGAGCCATGCGTGACAAGATCATATTCACACACACAGAGTGGGGTGAGGTAAGGATATCAGTCTTCCTACTGAGAGTCAGAAGGATTACATCTGTGCTAATCAGAATTGTCCTTATCCTGACACGCCGCATTAATCCCACACACCCCCAAACACACACAGACTAATCCCATACACACACTCCCACCAGGAACCACAGTGACCCAGCATGCAGCAACACCCAAACAGCACGACCCCACTATACACACACCTTTTACCCTCTTACACACTAGCACACTATTAGGTGACCCCCGGAGAGAGGAAGGCGAAAGGGAAAGGGGATATCTAGTCAGTTGCATAACTTAATGCATTCAACCAAAATGTGTCTTCCACATTTAACCCAACCCCCCCGAACGCTCAGAGAGAGGTAACGATAGATAGGGCATTCTCACTGAATAGAGTTATTGGGAAGGACATTTCATTTTACATAATATGTGCATACACTTTTCAATTTACATAACTAAAGCTAACAGCACATCTTCATCAAGTAATGTTTGCCAATCAAAAATGTATGATTACCCCTCTAATACAAATAGAAAAGTACCGTAGGCATACCTTACAACATTACAACTAACCATCTGTAAGTACCACGTGTAAGTACAATTTCATCATAATGCATGATTCAATTAATGAAACAACAGGTTTTTCCCTCCCCATGTGTTGCATACACATGTACACTACCAAACAAGGTACAGCAATGCATACAATCAGACAAACGAATAAACAAAACCATCAAGACAAATACATGAATATGTCACTCATTATTTATTTGCTCTTATCTACATGAATTGAATATGGGAATGCCAGATATTTTGGAAACATGTGGTCTTCCTTTGATGTTATATAAAATATTGTCCAAAAGGATGTAGCTAGATATTTCATTTAGCCAGTGTGTTAAAGTAGGGGACTGTCTGATTTCAAGAATAGTGTTATTCATTTCTTTGCCACAAGCACAGACAGATTAATATTTTTTTTCAGATTTTTGTTCCATGGATCTAGTTCACTAGTCCCAAACAAACACAAGCTAGGCGTGAGAGGGATATAAATCTGTAAACATTCTGAAATTGTGTTGATTACTGACACCCAAAACATTGAAATAAGATTACATGTCCAAAACATGATAAAAAGTTAATGTTGCCTCTTACAGCACCAACAAAGGAAAGACATCATTATTCTATGCTTATTTAAACCTGTAAATCGGGTTCCCATTTCAAACTAGTAACATTGGTGTCTACTGGCATATAATCTAACAACAATTTATAAAGCCTAGAAATACACTTTTTATTTAGTAAAACATCAAGTTTAGATGCTTTGGGTTTCACAAGAGAACCCTGTTTCAATTTAACCATTATTTCTGACTTGAAAAAACTAAACAACTGGTCAGATGGAATACAGAATTGATCTCGTTATTGTTGAAAATAACAAAAAGTACAATCCTAGAAGAAGTGGTAGATTTCCCTTAAACCCAAGTTGTGCCAGGATTTAAATGCAGATTCATTAAAAGAGGATGAAAAGCAGGGATTCCTTCATATGGGAGCAAAAGGGGAGAGAGATGCATTGTAAACCCAGTAATTTACGAGTTGCTTTCCATACTTGCCTGGGTTATTTATAATCTTCTTTATCTCTTCCAGGCCAAAATTGGGCAGGTATTTCAACTCATATGGTAAAGTGGCAAAGGTTTCTTGCCTTGTCCAATAACTTAATGAGGGAGAAAACCAATGCTTAACTTGGGAGAGTTGGGCTCCCTGATAGTGAAGTTTTAGGTTGACTAAATTCAGACCACCTGCATTATATGGAAGATACAGGACCTGCAGATGAATTCTGGGTGATTTATTTTCTTTTTTTTTATGCAGAAAGGGTGAAATTGGAAGATTCTGAAACAAATAAAGAAATGTTAACTCTGCCCACAAGAGAAGTAGGAAGTAAGTACATGCTTTTCAAGTCATTGGTAACCATTTCAATAACTGGAATGTGGTTCAAGTTATACAAATCATGTACACGGAGTATACCAAACACAAGTTGTTTGGATGTCCTTTGGGTGGTGGACCATTCTTTATTCACAAGGGAAACTGTTGAGTGTGAAAAACCCATCTGAGTTGCTGTTCTTGACAAAAACCGGTGCACCTGGCACCTACTATCATACCCCGTTCAAAAGCACATACACTTTTGGTTTCGCCCATTCACCCTCTGAATGGCACATCTACACAATCCATGTCTCAATTGTCTCAAGGCTTAAAAATCCTTCTTTAACCCATCTGTCTACTCCCCTTCATCTACAATGATTGAAGTGGATTTAACAAGTGACATCAATAAGAGACCATAGCTTCCACCTGGATTCACCTGGTCAGTCTATGCCATGGAAAGAGCAGGTGTTCTTAATATTTTCCATTCTCAATGTACATTACTGGGTATGAAAATTCTGAAGTAAGTAGCCCTTTCCTGCAATCAAAATACCTAGTGGCCTAATTGGTGGAATGTTATTCATATTTTTCAGAATTTCAGAATTAGTACACTTTTTTAAAATAAATCACGGCAAAAATCGGGTGTTTATATGTCAAACGGTTTTATTATATTTCAGTGTTCTGTAATGTATATAAAGTGTAATATTGGGATGTACACTCAAAATGTAATTTATTTAAACTCTATATCTGACATGGTACAGGTGTCTTCTTTGGTTAAGCCCATAACCATGTGAGGTGTATACTTTGGAAATAATTCCTTTAATTTGGTCATGTGATCTAATCATGGTGGCATAGGGGTTCTATGACCAAAGCAAAAAAGTTCTGCACTGGTCGGACAGCCTTGCCTTGTCCCTCAAGACAACAGGGAGAGGAGTGAGTATTGGGTGTGGGTTTTAAAGCTGCAGTATGAAACTTTTTGACCTGATCAAATTCACATAGAAATGTGAGTTACAGATCTGTCATTCTCATTGAAAGCAAGTCTAGGAAGTGGTAGATCAGTTCAATATGCGCTATTTCTATGCTTCCCGTTCTTAAGTTTTGTTTTGGTGCCTTTTACTTTTGTTTTTTTTACACAATACAATGTTTTTAGTTATGGAAAGATATTTCACAGCGGTTTAGATGGTACAATGATTCTCTACACTTTACTTGCTTGTTTTGTCACATAAACTGAAATTAGGCAAACTATTCGAATTTTAGCAACCAGGAAATGGAGGAGCGATTTTTGTGTAACGCATCTTTAACTACTGTCACCGGTGAATTATAAATAATTTGAATACAAAAGACGAAACCTTGATAATACAGACATAATGTACATGTACGTCCATTCCACTCTGTCCAATGCTGTTTCAGCATCAAGGGAGACTACAACATTTGGGGTCTTAAGAACATTAGTATAAAAAAGAATGTCAAAATATCTACGTAAATTATCAGGGGAGAGACGACCCTGTACAAAACCAGTTTGGTCTGTGTGGATGAGAAGCACAGATTCCAGTTTCCAGACTCCAGTTCCAGCACAGAGTTAATATTTAAGAAATCAACATATAATCAACATTTAACAGTGACACTGGTCTATGGGGGCGGCAGGTAACCTAGTGGTTAGAGCATTGGGCCAGTCACCGAAAGGTTGCTGGAACGAATCCCAGAGTTGACAAGGTAAAAGAATAAGTCGCTCTGCCCCTGAACAAAGCAGTTAACCCACTGTTCCTAGGCCTTTTTTTCTTTAAGCAACGGCTTTTTTCTGGCCACTCTTCCGTAAAGCCCAGCTCTGTGGAGTGTGCGACTTAAAGTGGTCCTATGAACAGATGCTCCAATCTCCGTTGTGGAGCTTTGCAGCTCCTTCAGGGTTATCTTTAGTCTCTTTGTTGTCTCTCTGAATAATGCCCTCCTTGCCTGGTCCATGAGTTTTGGTGGGCAGCCCTCTCTTGGCAGGTTTGTTGTGGTGCCATATTCTTTACATTTTTTATAACAAATATAAATGGTGCTCCATGGGATGTTCAAAGTTATATTATATATTTTTTTATAACCCAACCCTGATCTGTACTTCTCCACAACTTTGTCCGTGACCTGTTTGGAGAGCTCCTTGGTCTTCATGGTGCCGCTTGCTTGGTGGTGCCCTTTGCTTAGTGGTGTTGCAGACTCTGGGGCCTTTCGGAACAGGTGTATAGAGTTGAAGACGCTAGTTTACATACACCTTAGCCAAATACATGTAAACTCAGTTTTTCACAATTCCTGACATTTAAACCTAGTAAAAATTCCCTGTCTTAGGTCAGGTAGGATCATGACTTTATTATAAGAATGTGAAATGTCTGAATAATAGTAGATACAATGATTTATTTCAGCTTTTATTTATTTCATCATATTCCCAGTGGGTCAGAAGTTCACATACACTCAATTGGTATTTGGTAGCATTTCAATTCTTTAACTTGGGTCAAATGTTTCAGGTAGCCTTCCACAAGCTTCCCACAATAAGTTGGGTGCATTTTGGCCCATTCCTCCTGACAGAGCTGGTGTAACTGAGTCAGGTTTGTAGGCCTCCTTGCCCGCACACGCCTTTTCAGTTCTGCCCACACATTTACTATAGGATTGAGGTTGGGGCTTTATGATGGCCACTCCAACACCTTGACTTTGTTGTCCTTAAGCCATTGTGCCACAACTTTGGAAGTATGCTTGGGGTCATTGTCCAATTTGAAGACCCATTTGCGACCAAACTTCCTGACTGATGTCTTGAGATGTTGCTTTAATATCCACATAATTGTCTCTTCCTCATGATGCCATCTATTTTGTGAAGTGCACCAGTCCCTCCTGCAGCAAAGCACACCCACAACATGATGCTGCCACCCCCGTGCTTCACGGTTGGGATGGTGTTCTTCGGCTTGCAAGCCTCCCCCTTTTTCCTCCAAACATAACGATGGTCATTATTGCCAAACAGTTCTATTTTTGTTTCATCAAACCAGATGACATTTCTCCAAAAAGTACGATCTTTGTCCCCATGTGCAGTTGCTAATCGTAGTCTGGCTTTTTTATGGCGGTTTTGGATCAGTGGCTCCTTCCTTGCTGAGCGGCCTTTCCGGTTATGTCGATATAGGACTAGTTTTACTGTGGATATAGATACTTTTGTACCTGTTTCCTCCAACATCTTCACAAGGTCCTTTGCTGTTGTTCTGGGATTGATTTGCACTTTTGGGCAGCAAAGTAAGTTCATCACTAGGAGACAGAACGCGTCTCCTTCCTGAGCGGTATGACAGCTGCGTGGTCCCATGGTGTTTATACTTGCGTACTATTGTTTGTACAGATGAACGTGGTAACTTCAAGCGTTTGCAAATTGCTCCCAAGGATGAATCAGACTTGTGGAGGTCTACAATGTTTTTTCTGAGGTCTAGGCTGATTTCTTTTGATTTTCCTATGATGTCAAGCAAAGAGGCACTGAGTTTGAAGGTAGGCCTTAAAATACATCCACGGGTACACCTCCAATTGACTCAAATGATGTCAATTAGCCTATCAGAATCTTCTAAAGCCATGACATAATTTTCTGGAATTTTCAAAGCAGTTTAAAGGCACAGTCAACTTAGTGTATGTAAACTTGTGGAATTGTGATACAATGAATTAGAAGTGAAATAATCTGTCTGTAAACAATTGTTGGAAAAATTACTTGTGTCATGCACAAAGTAGATGTCCTAAACAACTTGCCAAAACTATAGTTTGTTAACAAGAAATTTGTGGAGTGGTTGAAAAACTAGTTTTAATATACTGAGATCCTGTGACACTTAGATTGCACACAGGTGGACTTCAACAAATTATGTGACTTCTGGTGCAACCAATTACCTTCAGATCTTATTTAGGGGCTTCATAGCAAAGGGGATGAATACATATCCACGCACCACTTTTCTGTTTTTATAAAATACATTTAAAAAATGTAAACAAGTATTATTTTTTTTCATTTCACTTCACCAATTTGGACTATTTAATGTATGTCTATTAAATGAAATCCAAATGAAAATCAATTTAAATTACAGGTTATAACGCAACAAAATAGGAAAAACGCCAAGGGGGATGAATACTTTTGCAAGGCACTTCAGGGTATCCCAGACCATTAAAGGGCATACTGCTGTGTTCCGGTGCATTTCAAATAAAAATTGGAAGTGATTATTAACATAATCAATAATTGATGATTTGCTAGGAGCTATATGTTGAATCTCCAAGATGGTGGTGCCATAGGAGGTCCCTCAAATTCAATGGGGGAAAAAACAGGGCAGAGGGGTCAGATAGAAGTCTAGGAAAATAAACAACTTGAAATCTTGGAGAAAAAATAATTAAGGAACAAAAAAGTATATTCTTGAATAGGATTTGTGTACATAATAAAAAAATAACAGCCCCTTTCATTAGAATGTGTTGTTCTCCATACTTCTTGAAGTCCCAAATCTTGAGTGTTAAGGACAAGTATGACAGGATTGTTATGTAGTCATCTCTAGGACCAGGAATTTATCCAGGATTTTTTTATTTTAAATCACACTGTATGACCCGTCTAGAAAAAATCTAGTCCATCATGGCCCATATAAAACCTTTATCTATTTTTTTTACTCTGGGTCCCAGGAAAACAATTTCCCTTGTGGTGCCACCTCTGACATCACCACACAATGTTACAATTGAACATATTCTCTTTGTACTATCTCAAAATGTTTACTTACATATCTCAAAGTTGAGATGGTAAGCCTATCGACCTAAAAACAATGTTAGGGGAATGGGCTTCCATAGTTCTATGTGGCTCAGTTACTGCTACAATTTCTGAATGTAACAGGCTGTTACTGCAATTTAACTCAATAAAACAAGTCTTAAATATGAGGAGAATTGTTTTCACACTGCTCTGCTCGGATAGGGGTAACTGTAGGGCGCGTGTCATACACGACCTCTGGAGTTAGTGCTTGAGATGTGATCATTTGGCAAGTTTACACAACAGTATTGTCTCTCCAAAACCTCTCTAAAATGTCCCTTTGCTATCGTCAATGTGAAAAAAGGTCATAGAGAGTGAGGAGGTAGAGACGGATAGAGACCAAGTGCAAAAGAAAATACAAAAAAGCTAAAGGGAGAGCGAGAGAGAGAGAGAGAGAGGATCACTAAGATTCCCTCTAAAACGTGGATCCCGCTGCAGGTTGAAATGAAACACACACACATTAGAAAGAGATAGTAATCACTGGGTGTGTCTGACTGGCCTTTTATCAATAAGTCATCACCATGCTGTATTAGCAGCCCCAGCTAGCACATGTGGTTCCTTGGATGTTATGGAAATGTACATTTTTGGTTTCCCATTGGTTCTGGGAATGAAGCCATACGTTTCCTGAACAATAAAACTGAACTTTTTTTTTTTTGTTTTGAGAATGGAAGGTAAACATTTAGCATGTTCTGGGAACTCATACAAAGCTGTTCATTTGAGTCTATTCAAACAGACCCCATTTCAAAGGAAACAAGCACTCATTTAGATCAGGTAGGGCCAATTAGTGGGCGCGGCCAACACACCTGAACACACATAACAAGATAGAGGATAAAGTTTTGTTGATGCTGAAAACGGAATGCATATGTTTATAAATAACATTCTTAGAACATTCTATGAATGTTAGTAATGTTTTCTTATGGTTTTAATGGAACATTTTAAATAGAAGCATGAGGAAACCTGAAGAAACGTTATGCTGAAGTACTGAAATTCCTATAGAAGAACATTGATTCTTAACATTCTCTGAACATTCTGAAAACAGGACTTTAAATAAAACCATGACGAAAACAGTAGAAAACTTTGAAGTACTGAAATTCCCATAGAAGAACGTTGTTTCTTAATATTCTTGTAACAATTTGAGAACGTTCCTTTAAATAGAACCATGGGGAAACCTGTAGGAAACATTACACTGAAGTCCTGAAATTCCCACTTCAGAAACATAGGGTTTTCAGAACGTTATGTGCTAGCTCAGTATCTTACACCATTCCAGAACATTGGGGGAAGGTTGAATGCAAAATAACCATATGACAAACACGCTCTCACCAATCTCTAAGAAACATGCTTCTCTGAACGTTACAGTATGTGCTAGCTGGGACATTTAGCACCATGACGTGTACACGCACGCACACACACACACACACACACACACACACAGTACTAGTAGGATTTAGAAGCCAGCTAAATTATCAGCAGAACCTATCTGTGAGATTCCCTCCAAATCACATTCAGACAGAACCATTTGGAGGAGAGGTATATAATGCTTTGGTGCATCAGCTATGCCTGATTTATACAATGGGTGGGTCTAATCCTGAAAGCTGATAGGTTAAAAGTGCATTCCAGTGGTGTCTTATCCACAAGTTACCACCAGTTAAATCTATGGTGTTAAAATGCCTATTTACTCTGTTCCATCTGACAGCGCAATCCACTGTTTCATCAGCCCAGCCAGGCATGTTATAAACTTGACCTCCACTATAAAAAGCATCTAGACATTATCTCACATTTCTTTTAGACTAACATTTAGTTTTCAACAGTGGAGATTTGTATAAACTAGTGATGCACCGATATGACATTTTTGGCCGATACCGATATCTGATATTTACCTTGACAAAAAAACACGATACCGATAAGCAATATTTAACATTTTAGCGGCCTTTTAAGAATTCTAGTACAGTTAAATAGTTAACACACACACATGGAAGCAGCAGTCTAACACACGGCATCTCAGTGCAAGAGTCGTCACTACAGTCCTGGTTTGAATCCAGGCTGTATCACATCTGGCTGTGATTGGGGGTCCCATTGGGCGGTGCACAATTGGCCCAGCGTCGTCCGGGTTTGGCCGGGGTAGGCCGTCATTGTAAATAAGAATTTGATCTGAACTGACTTGCCTAGTTAAATAAAGGTTGCACACACACACACACACACACACACACACACACACACACACATACACACACACACACACACACACACACACACACACACACAGTTATTTTGTTGGCATTTACGTAAGAATAATGAAAATGACTGCAGTTTCTACTGGTCATTGTTTTCAGGCAGGTTATATTGGTGCTAGCTAGGTACCAAGCTAAAGCTAGCTACCTCAGAAGTTGCGGTCGAACAAATTATGCTTTATTACCAACACAGTATTGTAAACACATTGTTCGTGGCCGGTGTTTTCTTGTTTGCAGAATGTTTTGTACAGCTTTGACAGTGCTACTGTATCTTTTTTTACACGTAAAGACCCAAACGGCGTTCCATAGTATGTATGTTGTGAAGCTAATAGCAGTGACACTATTAATGTGTAACTCCGGTAGGGCAACATCTGAAAAATAGCACCCCTGGTAGTGTGTACCGGTGCTCAACCAGTCGGTGAAGGCCAACATCACCCACGACAGAGAACGGTTGATTGTCAAGGGCAATGAATTCCATTATCTTGGCGTTAATGGATTTCCCCTTTGAGTTGTCTTGCTGAAATGTTCTTACTCTTCCAAATGACTGCTCGACTTGTTGACTGCTCGATCCACACACCAGACATTGTGGGCTAGGATATGAATGCTGTGTTGCACGTGTAGTGCAAAATATTACGTGGCGTCATTATGACATGTACCTATGTTATATAGGTATACACTTCAGCGTTGACATCGGTTTTGCACATTGGTGTTAAACTAGACACCGGCATTTTTAGCTAATATCGGGTGATTCTAATATGTTCACCAATATATTGTGTATCCGTGGTATGAACCTTGCTGTCTGTCTCTTCTTCGACATTTGCAACATTGCTTCAATATTCAACTTAATCTTGAACTGTTCCATAGTAATGAACGTGTAGGGGTCGGGAGTCGGGGCGAGAGAGAAAGGCAGGCAGCGTTTTTAATGAAAATATGTCTGAATATGTTGGTAGCCCATTGTAGAAAAGTGATAATGCCCTCGAAGCCGGTGTTTGGAAGTGTCACATCTTCTCCTGCTCCTCCTCTCCGGCGTACTGACCACATGTCCTGGGATTCATCATTGCACACACCTGGCACTCATCATCACGCAAACATGTTCATCATTATGATTCACACCTGGACTTCATTACCTTCATTATTTCCTCCCCTTTTATGTCACTCCCTTATGTTTTCTCACCAGTTGGTATTGTTCTTGTTTACCGGGTGTAGCCTTATGGAATTGTCTCGTTACTGGTTTTGTTGTTTTATGAAACATTTTACCTGCACCTGCTTCCCGACTCACAGTTCTGTTATTACAGGAAGATATATTGGCACGGTTTGCCGGCCTGAGACGAACAATACCTGTGCCAATATATCCTCCAAACACCGGCTTCTCAGGCATTATCACTTAAATGACATACACAATCACAAACACATACATAAACACACATTCTCTCTCCATGTCTCTCTCTCCCCCAAACACAGAAACAGGAGTATGCCTATAAAGGACAAAGGGGTGACAGAACGTATTCAGGAAACTTTAGGCCTCTGATGAAACAGATGAGCTTTGAAGGAATCCTCCCAGGGACACCCAACCTTCCCCTGAACTGAGCCTTCACTCCATCATCAAACACACACAGAAGGAGAAAGAGACAATGAGAGAGGAGAGGGTCTGTCTTCACGCATACTCTCGACTCTGCGTTTCTTACACAACGATCTCAGCACTGAAAGATCACAAACTGCTCTCAATTCGGGAACCACATACACACATGCAGGCACACAGACAGACACACACACTTGATCCCAGTGAGTGCTCTGTTCTGTAGGCTGCAGATATGCTGTTTGTCCTTCACTGAGACAGATCGCATGAAAAATGTAATGAATTGCCTCAGAGGAGAAACCACAAACCAAATAAGCTTTACATCACATAGTAATGAATGTACATCTCCTAGATCAGGTATTCCCAAACTGGGGTACTGGGGTACACGCAATGCCGTCGGGGGTACGCCACATAAAAATGTGATCCACATCAAAAAATATATAGATCTTCTTTTGACAATTTTCTTCACATTTTCAAACAGTCCATTTAGTAAGGCCTGTGTCCATAGAGACACATACCAACTCTACTGGTAGTACTGCTACTACCAGCAATACTACACCTTCAACTGTCGACACAAGTTGTTCTGCTTCCACGAGCACACCCAATGCTAGCATCAGTAATTCTACATTTGTTGTTAGCAGAGCTAGCACAGACACTGACAGTTGTGAATCTGATGCAGCCGAAGAGCTACTGCCCCTTTACCTGGGAAAGCAATGAACAACAGACCGGGACGTTGGACCATCGAAGAGGCGTAAATATGATGAGAACTACATTGATTTGGGGTTCACTTATATTGGGAGGAGTGCCTTTCCTCAGCCAAAGTGTGCTATACAGTTGAAGTCGGAAGTTTACATACACCTTAGCCAAATACATTTAAACTCAGTTTTTCACAATTCCTGACATTTAAACCTAGTAAAAATGTCCTGTTTTAGGTCAGTTAGGACCACCACTTTATTATAAGAATGTGAAATGTCAGAATAATAGTAGAGAGAATGATTTATTTCAGCTTTTATTTCTTTCATCACATTTCCAGTGGGTCAGAAGTTTACATACACTCAATTAGTATTTGGTAGCATTGCCTTTAAATAGTTTAACTTGGGTCAAACCTTTCAGGTAGCCTACCACAAGCTTCCCACAATAAGTTGGGTGAATTTTGGCCCATTCCTCCTGACAATGCTGGTGTAACTGAGTCAGGTTTGTAGGCCTCCTTGCTCACACACGCTTTTTCAGTTCTGCCCACCAATTTTCTATGGGATTGAGGTCAGGGCTTTGTGATGGCCACTCCAATACCTTGACTTTGTTGTCCTTAAGCCATTTTGCCACAACTTTGGAAGTATGCTTGGGGTTATTGTCCATTTGGAAGACCCATTTGCGACCAAGCTTTAACTTCCTGACTGATGTCTTGAGATGTTGCTTCAATATATCCACATAATTTCCCCTCCTTATGATGCCATCTATTTTGTGAAGTGCACCAGTCCCTCCTGCAGCAAAGCATCCCCACAATATGATGCTACCACCCCTGTGCTTCATGGTTGGGATGGTGTTCTTCGGCTTGCAAGCCTTCCCCTTTTTCCTCCAAACACAACGATGGTCATTATCAGACCAGAGGACATTTCTCCAAAAAGTACGATCTTTGTCCCCATGTGCAGTTGCAAACCATAGTCTGGCTTTTCTTTGGCGGTTTTGGATCAGTGGCTTCTTCCTTGCTGAGCGGTTATGTCATCAGGTTATGTCGATATAGGACTCGTTTTACTGTGGATATAGATCCTTTTGTACCTATTTCCTCCAGCATCTTCACAAGGTCCTTTGCTGTTGTTCTGGGATTGATTTGCACTTTTTGCACCAAAGTACGTTCAGCTCTAGGAGACAGAACGCGTCTCCTCCCTGAGCGGTATGACGGCTGCATAGTCCAATGGTGTTTATACTTGCTTACTATTGTTTGTACAGATGAACGTGGTACCTTCAGGCATTCGGAAATTGTTCCCAAGGATGAACCAGACTCATAATTGTCTGGAATTTTCCAAGCGGTTTAAAGACACAGTCAACTTAGTGTATGTAAACTTCTGACCCACTGGAATTGTTATACAGTGAATTACAAGTGAAATAATCTGTCTGTAAACAATTGTTGGAGAAATTACTTCAAAGTAAATGCCCTAACCGACTTGCCAAAACTATAGTTTGTTAACAAGAACTTTGTGGAGTGGTTGAAAAACAAGTTTTAATGACTCCAACCTAAGTGTATGTAAACTTCCGACTTCAACTGTATGTGCAAAAGTACTATCTCACAACTCGATGAAACCTTCACTCTTGTGCAGACATTTAGAAACAAAACATGGCAAATTTAAAAATAAGCCACAGGAGTTTTTTGATCGAGAATTAAGAAAATGTTTGAGTAGTAAGACATATAAAAGCAACAGATACCATCAATAAGAATGGGCTAGAAGCGTCTTATATGGTGAGCTACCGAGTGGCTAGGGCAAGGACTATTGTGGAGGACTTAATTCTTCCTGCTGCCGCGGATATGGCTGGGAATATGTTGGAGGAAAAGGACACAAAAAAACTATACAGACAATGCCCTCATCAAACAACACTGTTTCACGACGCATCAGTGACATGGCAGGAGATGTTTTGAAGCAATTACTGCTTCGCATACAAGCTAGTGAACTGGATGTGTTACAATTGGATGAGTCAACATGCACAGCTCCTGGTATTACGTTTATGGGGGGTCAATTAAAGAAGACATCCTCTTCTGCAAACCACTGGAAACCAGGACAACAGGATAGGATATTTTTAAAGTACTGGACAGCTTTGTGACATCAAATGGACTTTGGTGGTCAAGATGTGTTGATATCTGTACTGATGGCGCAAAAGCCATGACAGGGAGACATAGTAGAGTGGCAACGTGTGTGCAAGCAGTTGCTCCCGAAGCCACTTGGGTACACTGCAGCATCCAGCAAGAGGCTCTTGCTGCCAAGGGAATGCCTGACAGCTTGAAAGACATTTTGGACACTACAGTGAAAATGGTTAACTTTGTTAAAGCAAGGCCCCTGAACTCTTGTGTATTTTCTGCATTATGCAATGATATGGCCAGCGACCATGTAACACTTTTACAACATACAGAAAGAAGTGCGCTGGTTATCATTGGCAAAGTATTGACATGTTTTTTTTATTGAGAGACGAGCTTAAAGTTTTCTTTACTGACCATTTTCACTTGTCTGACCGCTTGCATGATGACGAGTTTCTCACAGGACTGGCCTATCTGGGTGATGTTTTTTCTCACCTGAATGATCTGAATCTAGGATTACAGGGACTCTCCACAACTATAGTCAAAGTTTCGGAACAAAATTGAGGCTATGATTAAGAAGTTGTAGCTCTTCTCTGTCTGCATTAACAAGGACAACACACATATCTTTCCATCATTGTATGATTCTTTGTGTGCAAATGAACTCAAGCTTACGGACAATGTCAAATGTGATATTGCGAAACACCTGAGTGAGTTAGGTGCTCAATTACGCAGGTACTTTCCCGAAACACATAACACAAACAACTGGATTCGTTATCCCTTTCATGCCCTGCCTTCAGTCCACTTACCAATATCTGAACAAGAGAGCCTCATTGAAATTGCAACAAGCGGTTCTGTGAAAATTGAATTTACTCAGAAGCCAGTGCCATATTTTTGGATTGGGCTACGCTCAGAGTATCCTGCTTTGGCAAATCACAATGTTAAGACTCTCTCTGATACAACCCAACTTTTTAAAATGTAACTAGGCAAGTCAGATAAGAACACATTCTTATTTACAATGACAGCCTAACCTGGACGACACTGGGCCAATTGTGCGCCGCCCTATGGGACTCCCAATCAAGGCCAGATGTGATGCAGCCTGGATTCAAACCAGGTACTGCAATGATGCGTCTCGTACTGAGATGCAGTGTCTTAGACCACTGTACCACTCAAGGCCAAACATTGCAGACTTATGTGCATCCTTTCCAGCACACCCTTCTCATTAACCTGCGGTGAGATATTCACAATTTTCCATGAACAAATAAGGTTTTATACGTAAGATGGCTAAATAAAGAGCAAAATGATTGATTATTATAATATTATTATTTGTGCCCTGGTCCTATATGAGCTCTTTGTCACTTCCCCACGAGCCGGGTTGTGACAAAAACTCACACTCATTCTAACGTTTAATAAATGTATTGTGTAGTGTGTGTGGCAGGCTTATAATGATGGTAAAAATCAACGTTTGAGAGTGTGCTGACCCTGGTGCTAGAGGGGGTACGCAGCTGGAGGTTAAATGTTTGAAGGGGTACCGGACTATAAAAAGTTTGGGAACCACTTTCCTAAATCAATAACACACACGCCTCAGTCTCTATCCACAATCAAAACAGAAATAATAGCAAACCAAACCAAGTTGGCCCAGCACAATAGTTTTCTTCAGAACTACACATGTGGAAACCCATCCACTGGAATAGTAAAGGAAGATGCTGACCTATGGAAGAGGCTAGAGGTCACCACACTAAAACACTGCTACACAGAGGCCCTAATCCATCCATGTCCGTGGACAAGGCGCAACCTATGATTGGGTCCTCCTAAGTGCTCTCTCACCTCATTGGTGTTCCAGCGGTGGCGCTCCTTGGGCAGAGAGGAACATTTGGGCAAACACTCCAACAGCTTCTTAGGTAGGTAGATCTTCAACTGGCCAGGCTCACCTAGAGAGACAGAGAGACAGACAGAGAGACAGACAGAGAGACAGACAGAGAGACAGACAGACAGACGGGTTATTGACTGAGTTTGAGTGAAGGACCTTTGTTTACCCCAGGAGACGTGAGACTCCTGAACATGCTCATGCACACACGCTGACACAACGTGTGTATGTGTGTGAGAGAGAGAGAGGGGGGGGGGGGGGGGTATAGATAGATAGTGATAGAGACAGTGAGAGTGTGTTCAGGCACGTATGCTCACCCTAATCAATTATGCATTTATTAATAGAAGCCCTGAGAAGACAGAATTTCAAACAGCTGAATGGCGCTGGCTTAGGTAAAGCCTAATTTCTTATTTAGCAGCACTCCGGACTCACTGCTATGAATGCCAATCAGTGTTTAAATCCTCTCCTCCACACACACACACATATCCCGCCCAGTGTCCCCGATGTTCCGACCACTGATCAGAGGAGTTCTCATCAGGGCCCTGCCTTTGAAATGCACTAGAAAACCCACATGAAACCGGCGATCAAACACACCCACCATATGCATGCAAGCACACACACTCATACATCTCATGTGCGTGGTTGTGTGCGTGTGGACCACCTAAGTTTATATCTCCCTTGGGACTTTCCAGAACGATCCTACCACCAACAAATTCCCATGGCAACACACTTCCATCTGAACAGCATCTTTACAGGTACCTATATAAGAATCAAATATGCTACAAATGAACGTCCAGCACACTGCACATTCCCCATCCATTAGTTGATTCATATTTTACCTTCCAAAACTGTCATTTCCACATGTATTACTGAAAAAACCCAATACCCCTGTGAGGCTGTCAGTTAATTATAAAACTTTCCAGAGTAAAGAACTCTCAAATGCAACTCTTACAGCAGCATACCACCCTCATCCCTCCCACTGCTGGCTTGTCTCTAAGCAGGGTTGGTCCTGGTCAGTCCCTGGATGGGAGACCAGATGCCGCTGGAAGTGGTGTTAGAGGACCAGTAGGAGGCACTCTTTTCTCTGGTCAAAAAAGTATCCCAGGGCAGTGATTGGGGACATTGCCCTGTGTAGGGTGCTGTCTTTTGGATGGGACGTTCCACGGTGTCCTGACTCTCTGTGGTCACTAAAGATCCCATGGCACTCCCATGGCACTTATTGTAAGAGTAAATAAATAGAAATATTTCTCCCAGTACTGAGGAGAAATGTCATATTTCCCCCTTTTCTAAATAAAATGAATGTGAAAGAAAGGCTCATTGCACGGAAACTAGATAGAGGGAGATAGAGGGGAAGGAAGAAGAGAAAGGGGGAGATATAGGGGAGAGAGGGAAGGAGGGAGAGGAGGAGAAGAGTTTGGGGTAGATGTGCGTGCAAAAAGAGGCAGAGAAATGGGGAAGGAAGGAAAAGACAGGGAGAGAGGAGATTAAGAAGAAGGGGGGATGAGGAGGGATAGAGGGATGGGTGTGCATGCTAATTCATGATTCTGCTGATAAACCTTTCCTCAAGTCATCCTCAGCTGGGATGCCACAACAGAGAGAATGCTGGGATGTGAGGAATTGTTGGTATGATCGATCAGTCAACAAAACAATTCAAGAAAATGAATCACTCATCCTCCATGCCCAAGCCTTCCCCTCTGATTCTCAAACCAACAACCTTAGCCTCCCTTTCTGCTCCCCCTGTCCCTCACCATTCCTCTTTCCCCCCCAGTCCCTCCCCCGCTCCATCTGTCCCTGACCTCTCTCTCTCTGTCTCTCCTGTCCCTGTCTGTCTCTCTGTCAGTGTCTGTCTCTCTGTCTCTCCTGTCCCTGTCTGTCTCTCTGTCCTCTCCTGTCTCTGTCCTATCAGGTGTCTTTGTCCTCTCCTGTCTCTGTACTCTCATGTCCCTGGGTTCTGGTGTGTCTCTGTCTCTCTGTCCTCTCCTGTCTCTGTCTCTCTGGTCTCTTTGTCCTCTCCTGTCTCTGTCTCGCTGTCCTCTCCCCTTCCCTAGGCTCTGGGGTGTCTATGTCTCTGTCTCTCTGTCCTCTCCTGTCATTGTCTCTCTGACCTCTCCTGTCTCTCTGTCCTCTCCTGTCTCTCTCTCTCTGTCCTCTCCTGTCATTGTCTCTCTGTCCTCTCCTGTCTCTCTGTCCTCTCCTGTCTCTGTCGCTCTGTCTTCTCCTGTCTCTGTCTCTCTGTCCTCTCCTGTCATTGTTTCTCTATCCTCTCCTATCATTGTCTCTCTGTCCTCTCCTGTCTCTGTCGCTCTGTCCTCTCCTGTCTCTGTTGCTCTGTCCTCTCCTGTCTCTGTCCTCTCCTGTTATTGTCACCCTGTCCTCTCCTGTTATTGTCACTCTGTCCTCTCCTGTCTCTCTGTCCTCTCCTGTCTCTGTCACTCTGTCCTCTCCTGTCTCTGTCGCTCTGTCCTCCTGTTATTGTTACCCTGTCACCCTGTCCTCTCCTGTCTCTGTCGCTCTGTCCTCTCCTGTCTCTGGCGCTCTGTCCTTTCCTGTCTCTGGCGCTCTGTCCTCTCCTGTCTCTGTCGCTCTGTCCTCTCCTGTCTCTGTCGCTCTGTCCTCTCCTGTCTCTGTCGCTCTGTCCTCCTGTTATTGTCACCCTGTCACCCTGTCCTCTCCTGTCTCTGTCGCTCTGTCCTCTCCTGTCTCTGGCGCTCTGTCCTTTCCTGTCTCTGGCGCTCTGTCCTCTCCTGTCTCTGTCGCTCTGTCCTCTCCTGTCTCTGTCACTCTGTCCTCTCCTGTCTCTGTCGCTATGTCCTCTCCTGTTTCTGTCGCTCTGTCCTCTCCTGTCTCTGTCGCTCTGTCCTCTCCTGTCTCTGTCGCTCTGTCCTCTCCTGTCTCTGTCGCTCTGTCCTCTCCTGTCTCTGTCGCTCTGTCCTCTCCTGCATCTGTCGCTCTGTCCTCTCCTGCATCTGTCACTCTGTCCTCTCCTGCATCTGTCACTCTGTCCTCTCCTCTCCTGTCTCTGTCACTCTGTCCTCTCCTGTCTCTGTCACTCTGTCCTCTCCTGTCTCTGTCCTCTCCTGTCTCTGTCCTCTCCTGTCTCTGTCCTCTCCTGTCTCTGTCCTCTCCTGTCCCTGTTGTATCTCAGGACAGATCAGGAGAGCAGACAAGGAGAGTACAAACACACAGTACAAATCAATAACCTCCCCACAGAAAAAAAGGTTTCTGGGCCTCCTCTCAAACACACACTAGGATGGTTGTCCTGTTCGAGGATCAATAACCAATCAAAGCACTCATCACCTTTATAGCTCCCCTTAACACTACAGATATTCCCGGCCCTCACCCCGTACACACACTCAGCCACACTCTCTCTCTCTCTCTCTCTCTCTCTCTCTCTCTCTCTCTCTCTCTCTCTCTCTCTCTCTCTCTCTCTCTCTCTCTCTCTCTCTCTCTCTCTCTCTCTCTCTCTCTCTCTCTCTCTCTCTCTCTCTCTCTCTCACAAACATGCAGACACACAAATAGACATACACTCACACACCAAACTAGAACAAGAACTAGAAACACACAAAAAAAAAACTTTGATCGCCCTGTCTCTCTCTCATACATCTCAGTTAAAGCCAGCTCTTTCTTAACCAGCCACGGTCTGTTTCTCCCAGCACCAGTAACACTGATCCATGCCGTATGGATAGATAGTGCTCTGTGCATTGATTAGGCATGACAATGAGCTTCTGCTCCTAAAATAAGCTCTGTGTGTGTGTGAGTGCGCACACACACACTGCTCTGCGTCGGCACGCATGAATAAACATGATCTGTAACAGAGCTGAATGAGAATGAGACTCACTTTAGAGTGTGTGTGTGTGTGTGTGTGTGTGTGTGTGTGTGTGTGTGTGTGTGTGTGTGTGTGTGTGTGTGTGTGTGTGTGTGTGTGTGTGTGTGTGTGTGTGTGTGTGTGTGTGTGTGTGTGTGTGTGTGTGTGTGTGCTTGTTAATGTGCGTGTGTGTGAGTGTGTGCATGTGTGTATTATCTGTAACAGAGTAATCTCAGTTAACCCAGAACTAAAATCTCTGATAATTTGGTCAGATGCATGATTAGGATCTGGGAGTGACGAAAACCCAAGACCCAGAACTAATGCTGCTTGTTAGCTCATGCATCCCATAGGATAGTGACAGATTCTACAGTACCAGTTACGTTTATGTACAGTATATCTGTCCACAAGAGGTTCGTAACAGAGCTGATGAGAATAAGGCCTCGGCTGCCACCTTGTTTAGCCAGAAGGCTTTTCAACACACAGTCACCTCGTCCTACAAAAAGCAGCACACGTCTGTTGGGTCCTGTGATGCGATGTTTGAGTGTGTTTGCCTTACCGTTGGTGTCTGTGTCATCACTCTTGGGAGGGGCATGTCCTGTGTATCCCACGGCAATTCTAATCATCCGCTCTGGATTCCTTATCCTTTTCAACCCTACAGAGAGAGAGGGAGAGAGAGAAAAAGAGAGAGGGAGGGAGAGAGAGAGAGATGGGATCGAGAGTAGAGAAGAGAAGAAAGAATAAGAAATTGGGCAGAATATTCCTATTATTACAAACTCCATCCATACTAGAGGCGTGACCATTGGCTTCAACAACTTCTACTTCTGCTTTGTTTTCATCTCTTAATTTCCCTGTTTCCCTGGTCACTGTTGCTATGATACAGACTTACTACAGTAAGAAGTGGTCATATTATGGTCGAGTCAGTGACATCCAATCTTCCATTCAAACAGTAAGAGCAGCCATATTCTAATCTATAGCTTGATCTACACTGAGTGTACAAAACATTAGGAACCTGCTCTTTCCATGACATAGACTGACCAGGTGAATCCAGGTGAAAGCTATAATCCATTATTGATGTCACCTGTTAAATCCATTTCAATCAGTGTAGATGAAGGGGAGAATTGAGACATGGATTGTGTATGTGTGCCATTCAGAGTGTGAATGGGCAAGACAAAAGATTGAAGGTGCCTTTGAACTGGGTATGGTAGTAGGTGCCAGGCGCAACAGTTTGAGTGTGTAAAGAACTGCAATGCTGCTGGGTTTTTCACACTCAACAGTTTCCCGTGTGTATCAAGAATGGTCCACCACCCAAAGGACATCCAGCCAACTTGACACAACTGTAGGAAGCATTGGAGTCAACTTGGGCCAGCATCTCTGTGGAACACTTTCAACACCTTGTACTCCATGCCTGACAAATTGAGGCTATTCTGAGGGTTAAAGGGGAGGTGCAACTCAATATTAGGAACGTTTTCCCAATGTTGTGTACACCCAGTGTATACTGCAGTAGCATCCTCGCTTTACATAAGTCAGATAGTAGAGCTACAAGACATCGCTAGTGGCTGTCAGGCATCCAAGGATAAGCCTGTGTGTGTGTGTGTGTGTGTGTGTGTGTGTGTGTGTGTGTGTGTGTGTGTGTAGCGAGGTGGTGGTACTCCATGTTTATGTGCCTGTGGGCTCCTCCTCTCTGATCTGCTGGAGTTTCTCTACGCAACGGGACTCTCAACCCACGGCCTCCATAAAGCCTGAAGCTATGTATGCTACGTATGTTTGTGAGTGTGTCTGTCTGCATTTACGTTTGTCCCCTTCTATGTGTGTGTGTTGTGTCTGTGTGTTTGTCTGTCTGCCTGTCCTACAATTAGGCTTCTAATTGATGTATCCTGAATAAGTACACAAAAGGTAGAAATATGTAATATCCTTCTTTTGTCTATTATTGGGTGTTATTCTACAGACTGGTTATTATTGTAGTGAGCTCTGTCCCTAAATAAGACCACATTTGGTTGGTCCAGACCAGGCCAAATCTGAAACAATCATAGAGTTTGGACATCACAGTACAGCACAGTAGAGCAAAGTGCAGTAGAGTACACTAAAGTAGATATGTTCAGTTAACCACTTAAGAATTCAGAAACAAACTAACTAATTGGTAGGTCTACCACTATTTGTTACTTCTGTGAACTTTTAGAAATTTTTCCTCCTCATAAGTGAGAGGAATTAGAAAATATCTGAAAGATATGTGGGTTTTTGGTACCAGAATCACAAGACAACATATCTTAAACTTACAGCAGGCAAATTATTTCTCCAAAACGAAATATAAGTGTTGATATTAGTTGTCAGGGGTCTTTACTTCAACATTGTGTTTTTATGTATTTCTAATACATTAGATATATATACAAAAGTATGTAGATATCCCTTCAAATCAAAGAATCAAATTGTGTTTGCCATATGCGCCAAATAGAACCTTACCGTGAAATGCTTACCTACAAGGCTTTAACCAACAATGCAGTTCAAGAAATAGAGTTAAGAAAAAATTGACTTAATAAACTAAAGTAAAAATAAACTAAAAAGTAGCAAAATAAACTAACAATAACAAGGCTATATACAGGGGGTACAGCTACCAGGTAAATATGTGCGGGGGTACAGGGCAGTCGAGATCAATCAATGTCAGTGAAAACACTTTCCAGTTGGTCCGCATGCTCTGAGTACTTGTCCTGGTAATCCGTCTGCCGGGCCTTTTGAATGAATCATTTTTTTATAAGCGTCCGGATTAGTCTCCTGCTCCTTGAAAGCGGCAGCTCTAGCCTTTAGCTCGGTGTAGATGTTGCCTGTAATCCATGGATTCTGGTTGGGTCACTGTGAGGACAACTTCGTTGATGTACTTATTGACGAAGCCGGTGACTGAGGTGGTATACAGCTTATCATGAGGTACTCTGCCTCATGCGAGCAATAAGTTGAGACTTCTTTAATATTAGACATCGCGTACCAGCTGTTATTGGCAAATAGACACACACCACCACCCCTCGTCTTACCAAATGTAGTTGTTCTGTCCTGCCGATGCACGGAAAACCGAGCTAAGTGTATATTATCCGTGTCGTCGTTCAGCCACGACTTGGTGAAACATAGGATGCTACAGTTTTTAATGGCCCGTTGGTAGGATAGTCTCGAACGGAGATCATCCAGTTTAATCTCCAGTGATTGCACTTCGGCCATTAGAACGGATGGTAGAGGAGGGTTATCCACTTGCCGACAAATTCTCGCAAAGCACCCAGATCTCCTCCACTGTATTTGCGTATTTTTTTCACTCGAATGATGGGGATTTGGGCCTGGATGAATCCCGGAACATATTCCAGTCTGTGCTAGCAAAACACTCCTGTAGCGTAGCATCCACATCATCTGAACACTTCCGTATTGAGCGAGTCACTGGTACGTCCTGCTTTAGTTTTTGCTTGTCAGCAGAAATCAGGAGAATACAGTATAATTATGGTCAGATTTGCCAAATGGAGGTGGAGGGAGAGCTTTGTATGTGTCTCTGTGTGTGGAGTAAAGGTGGTCTAGAGATATTTTTCCTTTGGTTGCACGTGACATGCTGGTAAAAATGAGGTAAAACAGATTTAAGTTTGCCTGCATTAAAGTCTCCGATTACTAGGAGCGTCGCTTCTGGATGAGCATTTTCTTGTTTGCTTTATGGCCTTATACAGCCTGTTGAGTGCTGTTTTAGTGCCAGCATCGGTTTGTGGTGATAAATAGACGGCTACAAAAAATATAGATGAAAACTCTCTTGGTAGATAGCGTGGTATACAGCTTATCATGAGGTACTCTGCCTCATGCAAGCATTAAGTTGAGACTTCGTTAATATTAAGACATCGCGCACCAGCTGTTATTGACAAATAGACACACACCACCACCCCTCGTCTTACCAGATGTAGTTGTTCTGTCCTGTCAATGCACAGAAAACCGAGCTAAGTGTATATTATCCGTGTGAAACATAGGATGCTACAGTTTTTAATGTCCCGTTGGTAGGATAGTCTCGAACGGAGATAATCCAGTTTATTCTCCAGTGATGGCACGTTGGCCATTAGAACGGATGGTAGAGGCGGGTTACCCACTTGCCGACGAATTCTCACAAGGCACCCTGATCTCCGCCCCCTGTATTTGCATATTTTTTTCATGCGAATGAAGGGGATTTGGGCCTGGTCTCGGAGAAGCAGTATATCCTTTGCGTCGGACTCATTAAAGGAAAAATCTTTGTCCAGTTCGAGGTGAGTAATCGCTGTTCTGATATACAGAAGGTCTTTTCGGTCATAAGAGACGGTAGCAGCAACATTATGTTCAAAATAAGTCACAAACAATGCGAAAAACACACAAAATAGCACAGTTGGTTAGGAGCCCGTAAAACGGCAACCATCCCCTGGCACCATTATTAAGTTCAAATTAGTGGATTCTTCTATTTCAGTCACAGCTGTTGCTGACAGGCGTATAAAATCAAGCACATAGCCATGCAATCTCCATAGACAAACATTGGCAGTAGAATGGCCTTACTCAGTGAATTTCAATGTGGCACCGCCATAGGATGCCACCTTTCCAACAAGTCAGTTCGTCAAATTTCTGCCCTGCTAGAGCTGCCCCGGTCAACTGTAAGTGCTGTTATTGTGAAGTGGAAACGTTCAGGAGCAACAACATCTCAGCCGCAAAGTGGTAGGCCACAGAAGCTCACAGAATGGGACCACCAAGTGCTGAAGACCATAACGCATAAACATTGTCTGTCCTCGGTTGCAACACTCACTACCTAGTTCTAAACTGCCTCTGGAAGCAACATCAGCCCAAGAACTATTCGTTGGCAGCTTCATGAAATGGGTTTCCATGGCCAAGCAGCCGCACACAAACCAAAGTTTACCATTCGCAATGCCAAGCATCGGCTGGAGTGGTGTAAAGCTTGCCGCCATTGGACTCTAAAGCAGTGGAAATGAGTTCTCTAGAGTAATGAATCACGATTCCCCATCTTGCAGTCCGACAAACTAATCTGGGTTTGGCGGATGACAGGAGAACGCTACCTGCCCGAATGCATAGTGCCAACTGTAAAGTTTGGCGGTGGAGGAATAATGGTCTGAGTGTCACGTTCTGACCTTAGTTCTTTTATTATGTCTTTGTTTTAGTATGCTCAGGGCGTGAGTTGGGTGGGTTGTCTATGTTCGTTTTTTCTACGTTTTTGGTATTTCTGTGTTTGGCCTGGTATGGTCCTCAATCAGAGGCAGCTGTTTATCGTTGTCCCTGATTGAGAACCATATTTAGGTAGCCTGGTTTCACTTTTGAGTTGTGGATGATTATTTTCCGTGTTAGTGTTTGTTACCACACGGGACCGTTTTGTTTGTGTCACTTTGTTATTTTGTATTTTTGTAGTGTTCAGTTTGTCTTATTAAATTGGACACATACCACGCTGCAAATTGGTCCGATCTCTCTTACTCCTCATCAGAGGAAGACGACGAACGTTACAGAATCACCCACCACCAAAGGACCAAGCAGCGTGGTAACGGGCAGCAGCAGCAGCAGCAGCGATCTCAGGACTCCTGGACATGGGAGGAGATTCTGGACGGAAAAGGACCCTGGGCACAGGCTGGAAAATATCGCCACCCGAAGGCTGAGCTGGAGGCAGCAAAAGCCGAGAGGCGGTGGTATGAGGAGGCAGCACTGCAGCGCGGCTGGAAGCCTGAGAGGCAGCCCCAAAAATGTATTGGGGAGGAGGCACACGGGGAGTGTGGCGAAGTCAGGTAGGAGACCTGCGCCAACTCCCCGTGCTTACTGTGGAGAGAGGGGGACCGGGCAGGCACCGTGTTATGCTCTGAGGCGCACGGTGTCCCGGGTGCGCAGGCATAGCCCGGTGCGATACATAGCTGCGCCTCGTATCGTCCGGGCTAGAGTGGGCATTGAGCCAGGTGCCATGAAGCCGGCTCAGCGCATCTGGTCTCCAATGCGTCTCCTCGGGCCGGGGTACATGGCACCAGCCTTACGCATGGTGTCCCCGGTTCGCCAGCACAGCCCAGTGCGGGCTATTCCACCTCGCTGCACTGGTCGGGCTACGGGGAGCATGGTCGGTGCTCGAGAGCTCCAGTGCGCCCTCACTGTCCGGTCTATCCGGTGCCACCTCCACGCACCAGCCCTCCGGTGGCAGCCCCCCGCACCAGGCTGTCTCTCCGTCTCCTTCCTACAGGTGCTCCCGCCTGCTCAGCACTGCCAGAGTCTCCCGTCTGTCCTGAGCTGCCAGAGTCTCCCGTCTGTCCTGAGCTGCCAGAATCACCTGTCTGTCCTGAGCTGCCAGAGTCTCCCGTCTGTCCTGAGCTGCCAGAGCCGTCAGTCAGCCAGGAGCTGCCAGAGCCGTAAGTCAGTCAGGAGCTGCCAGAGCCGTCCGTCAGCCAGGAACTGCGGGAATCACCCTTCACTCCTGAGCTGCCGGAGTCTCCCGCCTGTCCGGTGCTGCCGGAATCTCCCGTCCGTCCGGTGCTGCCGGAATCTCCCGTCCATTCGGGACCCTTGGATTGGGTCCGAGGTCGGCGGCGAGGGTCACCGCGTTAAAGAGGCCACAGAGGCGGGTAAAGAGGCGGAGAAGGACTATGGTGGAGTCTGGTCCGCGTCCCGCGCCAGAGCCACCACCACGGACAGACACCCACCCAGACCCTCCCCTATAGGTTTAGGTTTTGCGGCCGGAGTCTGCACCTTTGGGGGGGGGGGGGTTGGGTGGGTTGTCTGTGTTAGTTTTTCTTTGTTTTGGGATTTCTGTGTTTGGCCTGGTATGGTCCTCAATCAGAGGCAGCTGTTTATCGTTGTCCCTGATTGAGAACCATATTTAGGTAGCCTGGTTTCACTTTTGAGTTGTGGATGATTATTTTCCGTGTTAGTGTTTGTTACCACACGGGACCGTTTTGTTTGTGTCACTTTGTTATTTTGTATTTGTGTAGTGTTCAGTTTGTCTTATTAAATTGGACACATACCACGCTGCAAATTGGTCCGATCTCTCTTACTCCTCATCAGAGGAAGACGATGAATGTTACACTGGGGCTGTTTTTCACTAGGCCCCTTAGTTCTAGTGAAGGGAAATCTTAACGCCACAGCATACAATGACATTCTAAACAATTCTGTGCTTCCAATTTTGTGGCAACAGTTTGGGAAGGCCCGTTCCTCTTTCAGCATGACAATGCCTCCATGCAAAAAGCAAGGTCCATTCACAAATGATTTGTCAAGAGTGGTGTGGAAGAACTTGACTGGCCTGCACAGAGCCCTGACCTCAACCCCATCAAACATCTTTGCAATGAATTGGAGCCAGGCCTAATTGCATCAGTGCCTGACCTCACTAATGCTCTTGTGGCTGAATGGAATCAAGTCTCTGCAGCAATGTTCCAACATCTAGTGGAAAGCCTTCCCAGAAGAGTGGAGGCTGTTATTGCAGCAAAGGGGGCACCAACTCCAATTTAATGCCCATGATTTTGGAATGAGATGTTCGATGAGCAGATGTCCAAATACTTTTGGTCATGTAGTGAACCTTTTAAGACCTTTTCTGGTACATGTTGTTTTAAGTTTTATTCTTTGTATTATATTTTACCAGATCTAATGTGTTATATTCTTCTACATGAATTTAACATTTATACAAACTTCAAAGTGTTTCCTTTCAAATGGTATCAAGAATATGCATATCCTTGCTTCAGGTCCTGAGCTACAGGCAGTTAGATTTGGGTATGCAATTTTAGGCAAAAATGGAGAAAAAAAAAAAGGGTCAGCTCCTTAAGAGTCCAAGACCCCTTTTCCATCTGTTTGACCAGAAATCAAAGCCTTTGCTTAGTCCTAATCATTAGAATGGAAAATGGTTGAAAAATGTATATGCCTTAATTTCTCAAAAAACATAGACTCTTAGCTTTGATTTGACACCCAATTTGACATGCTCCAATAAACTTCACATGTTGGTGCTGATGGGTCATTTTACATGGAGATGCCAGTAAGCAATATCACATCATCATATAAAGCAAGGCGTCTTATCAACATCAGCTAAATTTAAATCAGCCAAAAATGGTCTCTTGCTAATGCAATGTGGACATTCCTCAATGGTAGGCTAAAATTGGGAATTTAGAATTTTGTTATTTGTTATAGAATCCTGTTATAATGTATGATGATGTCATATTATTGAGTCTGTCTTTAAATTCACTATAATTTCTTAAATAACATCAATGTAAAGGATATGACATGTTCAAACATGCAAATGATTTTGTTCTCTAATTCAAATGGACTTGGATCTATTTCTACAGGCATCAGTAATGAGGCAGAGTTGAGTGGTACTGAAGATCACAGCTTACAGTGTAGGGTGAGAGACAGATACTATGACCAACAAAAGACACTGAGTACACCAAACATTAGGAACACCTTCCTAATATTGAGTTGCACCCCCCCCCCCCTTTTTGCCCCCATTCTTGATACACACAGGAAACTGTTGAGTGTGAAAATCCCCAACAGCATTGCAGTTCTTGACACAAACAAGTGCACCTGGCACCTACTACCATACCCCGTTCATAGGCACTTCCATTTTATGTCTTGCCCATTCAGCCTCTGAATGGCAAATATACACAATCCATGTCTCGATTGTCTAAAGGGTTAAATATCCGTATTTAACCTGTCTTCTCCCCCTCATCTACAGTGATTAATGTGGATTTAACAAGCGACATCAACAAGGGATCAGAGCTTTTACCTGGATTTACCTGGTCAGTCTATTTCATGGAAAGAGCAGGTGTTCCTTATGTTTTGTACACTCAGTGTATATCCCCAGGATATACAATGATGCTGAAGCTAGATCAAAAATTGCTTTATTGGCACACATTGCTCCCACCCACACACAAGTATGCAAGTATGCTGCATGCACAAACACAAACACACAATGCTTATCTTTCTTTCGTGACACACTAACTATGAATAGTAGCAAGAAAGATGTTGACAACAAAGTACCCTCTGTTGTTGTGTATCTCATTCACACCAGGGAGAGAAGTCTACCCTCGGGGAATTCCTCAACAGAAGATAAAGACTTGGCCCACTGGTCACAGATGTCAGTCAGTTCTAAGTCTAGTTTTGATTTACATTTGGTTGAGTTATCAACTGTCCCGAATTCAACGTGAAGAAAAAAATGGCACCATGTCATTGGATTTAGGTGAGTGTGTTTTTAAATTATTTGGAATCAATGTATTGTTTTCTTATAATACTGGCATGGCATATAGCAGACGCTCTTCAGACCGCCTTGCAGTATGTTCCGCGTAGAATCATCATCAATCAACTCTCCGTCGTCTACAGCGTGTAAAAAAACAACATCACATTGTGGCTGACCGCACAGACTGCGGGGTTGCGTGCGTGAGGAGGAATCGCACTACAGAAGATACACGGACGATTTCGTGCTTTACCAGCGTGTGTGTGTGTGTGTGTGTGTGTGGGATGCCTGAGCTGAGAAAGCATCTGAATTCCTCCAGCGTGAAGCTCTCACAACCACTCAGATCCTGTTACGCTCAGCCGCGTAAACCTGCTACCCAGGGGAGACGCTGACACGCAAAGCAACGAAGAAAACAACATTCTCACGTACTGTATCTAAACAAACACACTCGTTTGCATTATATCCCCATATTTTCAAACCTGCTCTCGGTAACCGTTTGTCATCGAGCTGAAGTCTGTGGCTGCCTGTAGCATATCTCAGCATCGCTTCAGTGTCCGTGTTTTCAGGACAGGACAGGACTGGGAGAGAGCGAGAGATGAAAAAGAGGAAAGCTCCTCCATCTCTCTATTCCTCCATCCCCTTACCTGAACCCAACGTCTTATGTCGCTCTCCCTTTTTTCGAGGTCAACAACAACTACAGAATCATCACCTTATTTCTCTCTTACCTTCCGGCTTGTTTTCGGCAGCCATTTCCCCTCCGCGCGCCTCATCCCTCCTCCTCCTCCTCCTCCTCGCGACCTGGGGGGGACCACGCGCGTGCACGCCGAGGACAACTCAAGGAGGGGGGCGGGGCGCAATGGGCGAGCCCGCTCAACACAGCTACTCTATTGGTTAGAAGCGTGATGATTGACAGCGGGGCTCCTCGGTGATGCCTCGTGAACTCGCAGAATCCATATTGCTCTGAGTCCATCATACCAGTTTTGTATCTAGCTAACTTTGTCTCCGCCCCCAATCGCTCTCTCTCTCTCGCTCTCTCTCTCTCTCTCTCTCTCTCAGACACAGAGGCGATGCGAGGAGACACAACCAAATTCCGCCATCAGTACACATCTGCCAAAGCTCTCTGATAGCCAACTGACTATGATTGCAGGTCGTTGTTGTAAATGGGTTCACAATGACTTACAAGGCCAACTCAAACATAAGTATTTATGTAAACAACACGCAGTTTCTTCCTTTTTAGTGGTCTAGGCCTAGTCTGGATACCAGTATTTTTAGATAACATTCCACTCATTGCCTCTCCTGTCATTTGGGAAATAGATGAACAGAGAAGGCAACCAGGCTAGTCTAGGCCTATTTCACTAAAACTGATTCTATTCAGGAAATAAAGTGAAATTCAATTAATTAATTAATTTTCATTATTTACAGAGACACATGATTGCTTCATTCTAATTCCAAGCTCAGATCGATAGCAAGGGCCTAATCGGTCTTTAACCTTGCATCTCTCTCAGGTCTTTCTGTGAGATGGTTGTATTAGCCTATGACCTATCAAGCAATCAGGAGCCAATTCATGAATAAATAACCTGTTCAATTAAAAAACAGATTAATGAACATACATCATTGTTTTGGTTCATGTAAGCCTACAAGGGTAATTGGTTTAAATATTTCCACGCCAGGGGCCAAAGCTGAATTGCAAGGCCTAAACTGTTATCATTAACGGCAGCCGTTACTGGTAATGATCACCCATGCCCTGCAGCACTCACTGCCATCAAACACAGTGCGGCAACGCGACCTTTAAACGTTGCGTAAAGGTGTGTCATAGAATCATAAAGGAAAGGAGAAATATAAAACAAGGCAACCACTAAATGCAAATCACGGAAGGAACAGGAAGAAGCCTGGCTCAAACGAATAGCTTAAGTAACCCTATCTAGGTAGAGCTGTTGTGCACTCTTTCTATGTAAATGCCTCTGTCAAAGGGTTTATGGCATTTGATGTAGTGCTTTTATGTCACATAGTAAACTCAAGCCTGCCCTGTCAGTCCCTTTCTATCACTACATAGGCTACGTTAGAAGTTTCAGGACCATGGACAGCACACACTTTCACCTTGATATACTGTTTTCAATGACAGGATGTCTGCAGCCCGCCTGGCCACACAGCGGCGCTAGTGCAGACACGAACAGACCAATGAGTACACAGAACACTGGTATGGGAGGGTAAGGAGGAGGGGCCGAACCAGCGCAAAGATGGCGGCGTCCTTAGACGATGAATTAGAGTTGGATAACCAAGACTATTATTCTCTTCTCAACGTCAGGAAAGAGGTAAGGTGTTTGTGTATTTACATAATGTGCTCGTTTAAACCTTTTATCCCACTGTATCGGTAATGTTCAACACGGATTCGATTGGGCATCGCGTTAGACGAGACAGTTGATGACATTCGCCCGGTCGGTCCATCACTCCCATCACATCGACTCGAGGGATGCTGCAAGACAGACATAGCTGTCAGACGTAGCTACCTGTCCATATTGTTTCTTGAGACGACAACAAAGGCAGTACTGGAATAATATTATTAGGTAACTGTTTTGTAAGCTGAATTGATAAGATGTGACACTCGCTGTTAGGAGCCTAGATTTCCATTGCGATTAACGTTACGGCATTTAGCTAGACAGTGTAAACAGGGCCAACGGGCATTGGCTCTCGTTTACTCATTTGTCACTGCTGGTGATACATGGTTCTTCGGAGGTGTGTATGTCCCCTGGTGCACGGATAAATAACGTGTCGTTTCTTTTCTTTATATAGTTTTAATGTCCCATGCAGTGAAATGCCTTTCTTGCAAACTCAAAACCCAACGTTGCAATAATCAATAACAATGTATTACTATAAAAACACATGAGAAATAAGAATAAGAAATATGAAATAGACATTTAAGTAAGTAAGCATACTATATACAGGAAATATTTTAAAAATCTGATCCAATATCATATTTACATGTGCAGGGATACTGGAGTGATGGAGGTGGATATATATAGGGGTAAGGTGACAGGGATACTGGAGTGATGGAGGTGGATATATATAGGGGTAAGGTGACAGGGATACTGGAGTGATGGAGGTGGATATATATAGGGGTAAGGTGACAGGGATACTGGAGTGATGGAGGTGGATATATATAGGGGTAAGGTGACAGGGATACTGGAGTGATGGAGGTGGATATATATAGGGGTAAGGTGACAGGGATACTGGAGTGATGGAGGTAGTTATGTATAGACGTAAGGAGACCAGGAAACATAATATAAGATAAACAGAGTAGCAGCAGCTTGTGTGGGTGTGGGGGTGTGTAGAGTCAGTATAAATGTATGTGCATATTATGTGTGAGTGAACAAATTATGGAGTGAGTGTTTTGGAATGACAGTGTGTGCATTGAGACAGTGCAGAGATTGAAATGAAAGGTCAGTAAATATACAGGTAAACTCCGATAGTCCATGTTGCTATTTTGTTAGCTATTTATCAGTCATATTGCTTGGCAATAAAAGCTGTTCAAGAGCCTATTGGTGTCTTACTTGATGCACCGGTACCTCTTGTCATGTAAATAGTAAATAGTCTATGGCTTGGGTGGTTGGAGTATGCATGCACTAGGCTATGTCTGCAGAAATCTATATTGTAATCTTTCTCTCTCTGTCCCCTCTCCACCCCCCCCCCCCCCCCCCCCCCCCTTCTCCCAGGCCACTCAGGATGAGCTGAAGGCTTCCTATAGGAGGTTGTGTATGCTCTACCACCCAGACAAACACAGAGACCCAGAGCTGAAGAGCCAGGCAGAGCAGCTATTTAACCAGGTGCACCAGGCCTATGAGGGTAAGCAGTGCGTTCCCTGTCACTGATTCTTCTTGTCGTTTAATTGGACTGTTAAATGAGAGTATAAACCTCTCATTTTTTCACTCCCTTGTCTCTGTCCAGTGTTGAGTGATCCTCAGTCCAGGGCCATCTATGACATATTTGGGAAGAAAGGCCTGGAGGTGGAGGGCTGGGAGGTATGTTCAGCACATGTGTGTGTCAGGGTTTCTGTTAGCTGGTAATATTTTGTATTTTAGTATTTTATTAGGATTCCCATTAGCTGTTGCGAAAGCAGCAGCTACTCCTCCTGGGGTCCACACAAAACATGAAACATAATACAGAACATTAATAGACAAGAACAGATCAAGGACAGAACTACATACATTTTAAAGAAGGCACACATAGTCTACATATCAATACATATATACAAACAATCTAAGTCAAATAGGGGAGAGGCGTTGTGCCTTGAGGTGTTGCTTTATATGTTTTTTGGAACTAGGTTTGCTGTTCATTTGAGCAATATGAGATAGAATGGAGTTCCATGCAATAATGGCTCTATATAATACCATACGCTTTCTTGAATTTGTTCTGCATTTGGGGACTGTGAAAAGACCCCTGGTGGCATGTTTGGTGTGGTAAGTGTGTGTGTCAGAGTGTAAGTTGACTATGCAAACAATTTAGGATTTTCAATACATTTATGTTTCTTATAAAAAGAAGACGGCTTTTGCCGGAACGAACATTCGGAAGTAGCCTACTGCTGTGTACACATTGCCGCAAAACTATAATGTAAAGAAATAATACTTGATCAACGTTTTAAGATAAACGTTGTATCAGCCTCAATGCTTTTTCAAGTTATTTTGATGTACTGGTTGTATGAATTTGGGATTTGTCATTCCACAACTGTCCCAGAGTCTGTTGGGAATAGGCTATTTATTTCTCGCACAGAACAACAAGCTGACCAATAGAATAGGTCAACTTTTCTACTAAGGGGGATAGTAGATTGACATAGGCAAGTGATTTTGCTGTTCCTTTTTCCTTTCATCTTGTTGGCTGAGGAAAAGTAAATGTGGACAGGTATTCTAACATCTTCAAAGTGTGCATCAGAATTCAGTAAGAAGGACACACACCATTGCATCCTCTGAGTTGCATGTTCTGTTAAGAGGAATTACCATAATCTAAATGTGATCTCTGTCATTCTGAGCACCGGGGATGGAAGCCATAACCAGGTTACACACCCAATGCATATGGGTCAAAATGTCCGCTAAACTAAAATGCTGTCCGTCAAATGTCCGGTGCCACAAGTACACACACATTACTACTTAAGTAGTAATGACACAATAGTAACTGAGATGATAACTGAGGAGCGTGTGTGCGTGCATGTGTTCATGTGTGTGGAGATTGTGGAGAGGAAGAGGACCCCAGTAGAGATCCGTGAGGAGTATGAGCGGCTGCAGCGAGAGAGAGAGGAGAGGAGGCTACAGCAGAGGACCAACCCCAAGGTACATACACACGCTTCTTCCCTGAGCCTCTTACAGAAATATCCACGGCAGGGTGATATCTACAGACTTTCTCCGTGTGAAGTTTACTATAAGAACACTCTGTTTTGTGTTCTCATGTCTCTGTGTGTTCAGGGTACCATTAGCGTGGGAGTAGATGCCACAGACCTGTTTGATCGCTATGATGAGGACTTTGAGGAGATGCCGGGAGGAGGATTCCCTCACATCGAGATCAACAGGATGCACATCTCCCAGTCTATTGAGGTACACACATCCGTACACGTGGTCCGATTCCTTGTTGGTCACACACAGACACACACACACTAGCTAAAAAGGTCCATTGTGATACATTAACGTGTGTTATGCTTATGTGTTTCCCATGTGTTTACCTGTGTGTGTGGGTGTAGGCTCCGTTGACTAACTCTGACACTGCAATGCTGTCTGGCTCTCTCTCCACACACAACGGCAACGGAGGAGGCAACATCAACATGACTGTCCGCCGTGTCACCTCTGCCAAAGGCTGGGGAGAGGTCCACAGACACACACACATTTTATCTCCCTTGTTTCTGAGAGAACACAGGAAGGATATTGACTGACGTGTCTGTGTTTCACTCTCTGTCTGCTTGTGATTTTCTCTCTGTATGTGTGTAGTTGGAGTTTGGTGCAGGGGACATACTGGGACCTCTGTTTGGGATGAAGGTGTTCCGTAACCTGACTCCACGATGGTGAGTGGCCAATCGAGTGGAGAGGATATGGCCCTCTTTACACTACAACAATTGTAATGCTAGTCATCTCCCTCTCTCTGTTTGTTAGTTTCCTGACGGCTCAGTGTGGTATGCAGTTCTCTCCCCGTGGCGTGCGTCCCAGCTGTTCTTTAATGACAGCTCGTCACCTAGACCAGAACACGATGGGTTACCTGCAGTGGCGATGGGGACCCCACAGCTCTATGACCACTAGTGTGGTCCGAGACACCAAGACCAGCCACTTCACCCTGGCACTGCAGGTACACCACACACACACACACACACACACACACACACACACACACACACACACACACACACACACACACACACACACACACACACACACACACACACACACACACACACACACACAGTAGCACACACACACACACACACAGTAGCACACACACATGAGCATGCAGACACACACACACACACACACAAATGCACCCACACAGACACACACACACACACACACACACCTGCGCAATTGGGAATATGTTGAGGTGGGTTTTAGGGCTGGTAGGATGACCAACTATGTTCTTCTGTGCCCTCACTCGTCACCTTGTTTCCTCCCCCTCTAACTGAGTGTCCCTCACTCCTCACCTTGTTTACTCTCCCCCTCTAGCTGAGTGTCCCTCACACCTCACCTTGTTTACTCTCCCCCTCTAGCTTAGTGTCCCTCACTCCTCACCTTGTTTCCTCTCCCCCTCTAGCTGGGTGTCCCTCACACCTCACCTTGTTTCCTCCCCCTCTAGCTGAGTGTCCCTCACACCTCACCTTGTTTACTCTCCCCCTCTAGCTGAGTGTCCCTCATACCTCACCGTGTTTACTCTCCCCCTCTAGCTGAGTGTCCCTCACTCCTCACCTTGTTTCCTCTCCCCCTCTAGCTGGGTGTCCCTCACACCTCACCTTGTTTCCTCCCCCTCTAGCTGAGTGTCCCTCACACCTCACCTTGTTTACTCTCCCCATCTAGCTGGGTGTCCCTCACACCTCACCTTGTTTGCTCTCCCCCTCTAGCTGGGTGTCCCTCACACCTCACCTTGTTTACTCTCCCCCTCTAGCTGGGTGTCCCTCATACCTCACCTTGTTTGCTCTCCCCCTCTAGCTGGGTGTCCCTCACACCTCACCTTGTTTACTCTCCCCCTCTAGCTGGGTGTCCCTCACTCCTATCTGATGATGAGTTACCAGTACAAGTTCCAGGATGAGGACCAGACCAAGGTCAAGGGATCGATCAAGTACGTACACACCCTATTATACTACTCAGTTTATACACTGCCACCCAATCCCCCCCTTCCACAGAATATGTAGATATTGGACTATAAATTGTGCCTTCCTTTATTATACTTATGCTAAAATGTTTATTCTATTCTACTGAGCCATTTACTTTCTGTTCATATTCTTATCTTTTATTATTTCTTATTGTTGTTGCATTGTGGAGAAGGAACCTGGAATAACCATTTGGTTGGATGATGTATACCATGCGTATCCCGTACTAATAAAACGTGAAACTACATGTGAATAGGTGAGGTGGGAGTCTGGCCCTTATTGGTGTTGTGGTGTGTTTGTTTGTGTGTGTCAGGACTGGTTGGTTTGGTACAGTGGTGGAGTATGGAGCAGAGAGGAAGATCAGTCGGCACAGTGTCCTGGCTGCTACTGTCAGTGTCGGAGTGCCACAGGGAGTCACCCTCAAAATCAGGTACTACAACACAAATACAGTCTGTGTAATCCAGTGTGTATGTGCAATAGGCCTGACAATGAAATGCTAACGTGTAATACAGTTTAGTACAGTGTATGTGCTGTGTGTGCATGAGTGGCATGTCTATCTGTGTTTTGGCTACTAAATATTTAGCTCAGGGGGTTCAGGTTTACCCCAAAATCAGGTGATAGTATTATAACTTTTCATAGTACAGTATGTACTGTAACTTGTTTCCTTCTCTCCCTAGGTTGGCTCGTGCCAATCAGACCTATCTATTCCCAGTCCACCTGACAGACCAGCTGCTGCCCAGTGCAGTGTTCTACGCCACTGTGGGGCCTCTACTAGTCTACATGGCCATACACAGACTGGTCATTATACCATACACATGCTCCCAGAAACAACAGTGAGCTTCTCTCTCTCTCTCACTCACTCACTCACTCACTCACTCACTCACTCACTCACTCACTCACTCACTCACTCACTCACTCACTCACTCACTCACTCACTCACTCACTCACACTCACACACACACACACACACACACACACACACACACACACACACACACACACACACACACACACACACACACACACACACACACACACGCTCTCTGCAAAAAGTCTGTCTGTCTGTCTGTCTGTCTGTCCTTGTCTGTCCCTGCCTGTCTCTCTCTGTCCCTGTCTGTCCTTGTCTGTTTGTCTCTGTTTGTCTGTCTCTGTCTGTCCCTGTCTGTCCTTGTCTGTCTGTCTCTGTTTGTCTGTCTCTGTCTGTCCTTGTCTGTCTGTCTCTGTCTGTCTGTCTGTCTCTATCTGTCCCTGTCTGTCCTTGTCTGTCCCTGCCTGTCTCTGTCTGTCTCTGTCTGTCCCTGTCTGTCACTGCCTGTCTCTCTCTGTCTGTCTGTCTGTCTGTCTGTCTGTCTGTCCCTGTCTGTCCTTGTCTGTCTATGTCTGTCCCTGTCTGTCCCTGCCTGTCCTTGTCTGTCTGTCTCTGTTTGTCCCTGCATGTCTCTGTCTGTCCCTGTCTGTCTGTCCTTGTCTGTCTGTCCTTGTCTGTCCCTGCCAGTCCCTGCCTGCCTGTCTCTGCCTCTGTCTGTCCTTGTCTGTCTGTCCCTGCCTGTCTCTGTCCCTGTCTGTCTGCCTGTCCCTGCCTGTCTATGTCCATCCCTGTCTGTCCCTGTCAGTCTCTGTCTGTCCTTGCCTGTCTCTGTCTATTCATGTCTTTCTCTGTCTGTCCGTGTGTCTGTGTCTCTGTCTTTCACTGTCTGTCTGCATGACTGTCCCTACCTGTCTCTGTCTCACCCTGTCTGTCCCTGCCTTTCTCTACCTGTCCCTGTCTGTCCCTACCTGTCTCTCTCACCCTGTCTGTTCCTGTCTTTCTCTGTCTGTCTGTCTCTTTCTGTCTCTCTGTCCCTGCCTGTCCCGGTATGTCCCTGTCTGTCCCTGCCTGTCCCGGTATGTCCCGGTATGTCTCGGCCTGTCCCTGTCTGTCCCTGCCTGTCCCGGTATGTCCCGGTATGTCTCGGCCTGTCCCTGTCTGTCCCTGTTTGACCCTTTCTGTCCTTGTCTGTCCAACAGAGATCTGGAGCTACAGAGGAAGAGCTCAGAAGTAGACATGGTCAAGAAGAAACAAGAGGCGGAGTCAGCCGTGAGGAACATCCATACATACTACACACAAATCAAATTGTATTTGGCGCATCTGACTAATACAATAGGCCTGACAATGAAATGCTAACTGACGAGCCCCTAACCAGCAATGCAGTTTAAAAAAAAATACGGATAAGAATAAGAAATAAAAAGTAACAAGTAATTAAAGAGCAGCAGTAAAATCATAATAGCGAGAGTACAGGGGTACCGGTACTGTTAGTTGAGGTAGGTAGAGTTATTAAAGTGACTATGATAACAACAGAGAGTAAGTAACAGTGGTGTAAAAAGAGGGGGCAATACAAAAACATTTGTTACCTTTATTTATCTAGGCAAGTCAGTTAAGAACAAATTCTTATTTTCAATGACAGCCTAGGAACAGTGGGTTAACTGCCTTATTATGGGGAAGAACGACAGATTTTTACCTCTGGGATTTGATCTTGCAACCTTTCGGTTACTAGTCCAACGCTCTAACCACTAGGCTACCTGCCGCCCCAATTAGTCAGGGTAGCCATTTGATTAACTGTTCAAGAGTCTTATGGCTAGGGGATAGAAGCTGCTAAGAAGCCTTTTTGACCTAGACTTGGCGCTCCGGTACCGCTTGCCGTGGGGTAGTGGAGGGAACAGTCTATGACTAGGGTGGCTGGAGTCTTTGACTGTTAGGGCCTTCCTCTGACACCGCCTGGTATAGAGGTCCTGGATGGCAGGAAGCTTGGCCCCAGTGATGTACTGGGCATACGCACTACCTTCTGTAGTGCCTTGCGGTCAGAGGCCGAGCAGTTGCCATACCAGGCAGTGATGCAACCATGTTCTCGATGGTGCAACTGTAGAAACTGAGGACCCATGCCAAATCTATTCATTCTCCTGAGGGGGAATAGGTTTTGTCGTGCCCTATTCACGACTGTCTTGTTATGCTTGGACAATGTTAGTTTGTTGGTGATGTGGACACCAAGGTACTTGGCTCTCAACCTGCTCCACTGCAGCCCTGTCGATGAGAATGGGGGCGTGCTGTGTCCTCTTTTTCCTGGAGTCCACAATCATCTCCTTTATCTTGATCACGTTGAGGGAGAGGTTGTTGTCCTGGCACCACACGGCCAGGTCTCTGACCACCTCCTAGGCTGTCTTGTCGTTGTCTGTGATCAGGCCTACCACTGTTGTGTTTTCAGCAAACTTAATGATGGTGTTGGAGTCATGTCTGGCCGTGCAGTTATGAGTGAACAGGGAGTACAGGAGGGGACTGAGCACGCACCCCTGTGGGGCCACTGTGTTGAGGATCAGCGTGGCGGATGTGTTGGTACCTACCCTTACCACCTGGGGGCGTCCCGTCAGGAAGTCCAGGATCCACTTGCCAGTTGATCAGTGCATGCTCGCAGTACACATCCTGGTAATTCGTCTGGCCCTGCGGCCTTGTGAATTTTGACCTGTTCTAAGAACTTACTCACATCGGTTACGGAGAACGTAATCACAGTCTTCAAGAACAGCTTGTGCTCTCATGCATGTTTCAGTGTTATTTGCCTCGAAGCGAGCATAGAAATAGTTTAGTTCATCTGGTAGGCTCGTGTCACTGGGCAGCTCTCGGCTGTGCTTCCCTTTGAAGTCTGTAATGATTTGCAAGCCCTGCCACAGTCAGAGCCGGTGTAGTACGATTCGATCTTAGTCCTGTATTGACGCTTTGCCTTTTTAATGGTTCGTCGGAGAGCATAGTGGGATTTCTTATAAGCTTCCGGGTTAGAGTCCAGCTCCTTGAAGCGGCAGCTCGAGCCTTTAGCTCAGTGCGGATGTTGCCTGTAATCCATGGATTCTGGTTGGGGTATGTTCGTACGGTCACTGTGGGGATGACGTAATCGATGCCCTTATTGATAAAGCCAGTGACTGATGTGGTGTATTCCTCAATGCCATTGGAGGAATCCCGGAACATGTTCCAGTCTGTGCTGGTAATACAGTCCTGTAGTTTAGCATCTGCTTCCTCTGACCACTTTTTTATAGAACGAGTCACTGGTGCTTCCTGCTTTCATTTTTGCTTGTAAGCAGGAATCAGGAGGATAGAATTATGGTCAGATTTGCCAAATGGAGGTCGAGGGAGAGATTTGTATGCGTCTCTGTGTGTGGAGTAAAGGTTGTTCAGAGTTTTTTTTAATCATGTAGTTACATATTTAACATGCTGATAGAAATTTGGTAAAACAAATTTAAGTTTCCCTGCATTAAAGTCCTGGCTACTAGGAGCACCGCCTCTGGGTGAGCGTTTTCTTGTTTGCTAATGGCGGAATACAGCTCCTTCAATGCTGTCTTAGTGCCAGCCTCTGACTGTGGTGGTACGTAAACAACAGACACACAGCATATTTACTTTATGCTCATTGATGATCATTGAGATCATTGTATGTTCAACCCTTTTCTCTTTCTTTCTTTCTTTCTTTCTTTCTTTCTTTCTTTCTTTCTTTCTTTCTTTCTTTCTTTCTTTCTTTCTTTCTTTCTTTCTCCCTGACAGGTTCTGCTGATGCAGGAGTCTGTGAGGAGAATCATCGAGGGAGAGGAGTCTAAGATGGGTGAGTAAGCACACTCACACGTATGCACGCCCACAAACGCTCTTGACCTATGTCTTGACTCAACCCTGTTTATTCTGTGCGTTGTCTTTTCAATAATTCTGACTCAGCTGTGTGTGTGTGTCCCTCCTCCTGTTCCAGGTCTGATCATCCTGAATGCGTGGTATGGAAAGTTTGTGACAGACAACAGCGCGCGCCAAGAGAGAGCTCAGGTTATAGACGTTACTGTCCCTCTGCAGTGTCTGGTCAAGGACTCCAAACTCATACTCACCGAGGCATCAAAGGTGTGTGTGTGGGTGGAGGGTGGAATTTTTATATGACCTGTGTGTGTGTAACCAGCCCCCCACCCCCCTCTCTCCTTATATATATAAAGGCGGGGTTGCCAGGTTTCTATGACCCATGTGTAGGAGAGGATAAGAGTCTGAAGCTGCTGTATCAGTTCAGGGGGGTGATGCACCAAGTCCTCTCAGCAGACACTGAGGCTCTACGGATACCCAAGCAGTGTAAGTATACAAACACAACACAACCACTTTATAACTATTCTACTCTAACCACAACCATATCATTAACCTGTTTACAACCAAAAATGCTCAACTCCATTACATTGAAATTGCAGATTAATTACAAAAGTACTACACTAAGCTAAATATTCCCTGTATTTCTCAGCTCACAGAATCGATGCTGAGGCGTAGGAACCCTCTGTTATGGGAGCAACAAGGGGCAAGTGGAGACAGACAGACAGACAGACAGACAGACAGACAGACAGACAGACAGACAGACAGACAGACAGACAGACAGACAGACAGACATTGACAGACAGACAGACAGTTAGACAGACAGTTAGACAGACATTGACAGACAGACAGACAGACATTGACAGACAGACATTGACAGACAGACAGACAGTTAGACAGACAGTTAGACAGACATTGACAGACAGACAGACAGACATTGACAGACAGACATTGACAGACAGACAGACAGACAGACAGACAGACAAGCAGAGGTCGAGAGTCAAACAAAGGGAATATAAATTCTCTCTCTTTCCCCGTCACATTTATGGATTCAGACATGAGTTCCTCTTCTCTCTCCGCTCTCAAAACCCACTAGATTCCTCTCTTTTAGCCATTATAGTTTCCACTGTGTGTGTGTGTGTGTGTGTGTGTGTCTATATGTGTGCGTGTAAAATGTACTGAAATCTCCCTCTCTCCTCATCTCCCCAGAAAGGTGCAATATGACTCACGGTGTACATATCAGTGAAGTCTGCTACAGTTAATATTGTATAACTAATATACCACTGTACTATACTAGTTGTACTCATGTTTTACACTACAAACTCATGCGTTACGGTTAGAACAGAACTATGCATGAAAACGTGTTCATCAGTACCACTATACTGACACCCAGCACTACACTTGAAGGCAAAAAAAATAGTTTTGTTAATAATTGACGTATTATTATTATTATTATTATTATTATTATTATTCCTTGGAAGCGATGTGTCTGCTGCTGTTGTTGTGTGGGGCAGGGTCTAATTATCTGGGTGACAGTCATTCTAATAACACATAAGGGCACACCCATAAGGGTTGAAAAGAATTCTGAGAATATTAACACTGGTCTATTTTTAAGGCACCCCCAGTAGCCAATGTGTGATTGGAGCCCTGGTAGGCTGGGTTGAGTTGATATGACTGAGATGGATGCTGGGGAAGCACTGCCTGAGCAACAGTGAAGAGTAGAGAGAATGTCCAATGATGTCATTAATTCGGAAAGTATTCGGTATTTTCCAAATGTTGTTACTTTACAGCCTTATTCTAAAATGTATTAAATAAATAAAGATCCTCAGCAATCTACACACAATACCCCATAATGACTAAGTAAAAACAGGTTTTTAGAAATGTTTGCAAATGTATTAATAAAAAAAAAAAATAGAAGTACCTTATTTACATAAGTATTCAGACCCTTGTCTATGAGACTCAACTGAGCTCAGGTGAATCCTGTTTCCATTGATCATCCTTGAGATGTTTCTACAACTTGATTGGAGTCCACCTGTGGTAAATTCAATTGATTGGACATGATTTTGAAAGGCACACACCTGTCTATATAAGGTCCCACAGTTGACAGTGCATGTCAGAGCAAAAATCAAGCCATGAGGTTGAAGGAATTGTCCGTAGAGCTCACAACAGGATTGTGTTGAGGCACAGATCTGGGGAAGGGTACCAAAACATTTCTGCAGCAATGAAGGTCCCCAAGAACACAGTGGCCTTCATCATTCTTAAATGTAAGAAGTTTGGAACCACCAAAACTCTTCCTGGAGCTGGCCGCACGGCCAAACTGAACAATCGGGGGTGAAGAGCCTAGGTCAGGGAGGTGACCAACAATCAGGTCTTAATGCTAGAGTGGCTAGACGGAAGCCACTCCTCAGTAAAAGGCACACGACAGCCCACTTGGAGTTTGCTAAAAGGCACTTAAAGACTCTCAGATCATAAGAAACAAGATTGTCTGGCCTGATGAAACCAAGATTGAACTATTTGGCCTGAATGCCAAGCATCACGTTTTGAGGAAACCTGGCACCATCCCTACAGTGAAGCTTGGTGGTGACAGCATGGGGATGTTTTTCAGTGGCAGGGACTGGGAGACTAGTAAGGATTGAGGCAAAGACAAACGGAGCAAAGTACAGAGATATCTGATGAAAACCTGCTCCAGATCGCTCAGGACCTCAGACTGGGGCGAAGGTTCACCTTCCAACAGGACAACGACCCTAAGCACACAGCCAAGACAACGCAGGAATGGCTTCGGAGGAGTGGCTCCGATCGAACATCTCTGGAGAGACCTGAAAATAGCTGTGCAGCAACGCTCCCCATCCAACCTGACAGCTCTTGAGATCTGCAGAGAAGAATGGGAGAAACTCTCCAAATACAGATGTGCCAAGCTTGTACCGTCATACCCAAGAGGACTCTAGACTGTAATCGCTACCAAAGTTTAGTAAAGGGTCTAAATACTTATGTAAATTCTTAGAAATGTGCTAAAATTTCTAAAAACCTGTTTTTGCTTTGTCATTATGGGTTATTGTGTGTAGATTGATGGGGGGGAAACATTATTTAATCAGTTTTAGAATAAGGCTGTAACCTAACAAAATGTGGAAAAAGTCAAGCGGCCTGAATACTTTCCAAATGCACTGTATACATTATGGTGTATATACATGATTTATATAACATTTATGAGAAAGCCTCTGTGAGAGTTAGTTTGCTACTAAAGCATCTGTATGTACATCTGTCATTGTCAATGGAAACATGCAAGTGGGATGCAGTGGGACTATTGTACTTTTATGTATACATTTATTTGTTAAGACCTGGTCATATATCATCAAAATTATGGTGATGAAGAGTATTGTAATTATTTGTCAGTCCTTTGTTATGTGCCATACCTTTAGTTCCCATGGTAATATTGTTTGTCCCTGTTGTCTTGTTTATATGTTGTTTTTAATACTATAGATAGACCAAACAGACACTGTTCTACTTAACATTGACTAATTATTGACTGACAGTGTTGGTCCTTTCTGTGAAGGCAATATACTGTATAGGCTATTGATGAGTGACATAGTTGAACTCAAATCAGTAAATGTACTGTATGCATTTTTGTCAATGTATAGGCAAAGGTTAAAAAAGGTTTTTTTCAGTGGTAGAAACTGGAGTTCTGTCAACACAGTTGTTCCATTTCCACTGTATGCTGTCCCCAATCCTACAGTGCTGAAACCCCATGTACAGGTCTGTGTAGTCAGCACACGGGATCTATTCGAGCAGAAAGTGACCTACCCTCTCAGGTGTTTTGCCCTAGAGCGGAGTCAGGTTATTGGATTGTTAGTAACTGTACTCATGTCTCTTCTTACCAGTTAAGATTTTGTGAATGAGGTTGACTGACTCAAACACCCTTTACAGAATGAGGCAAGAACAAGCAAACATTCACCCCATTTGAGACGCTAAACACTGCTGCCTCCATTAAGGATGTTTGCTCATCATGTCCCCGTCTCGTGCCGTTAGCCTCCATATTAGTCGGCCCTGCCACTAGTCACCCACTCATCACTGTTCTTTCAGCCACTCTGGCTCCACCCTGAGGTCAACAGAGAGACTACTCGCCACTGTTACATTCCTGCCCTAGCCATGACCCAAACTGTCTAAAATGTGTGTGTGTGGAGCTAATGGACGTTGTAGTAATGTAAAGATATTACAATAAAGAAAAAGATGAGCCACTGACTCGCGTATTTGTTTAAAGACAAAAACTACATTAGTGATGTCAGAGCTTGGTCCCAGAACTGTTCATGCTTTTGTCTACTCCATTATGGTCAAGCCAAACACAGCAGAAACTGACTCGCACCCAGGATAGTGGTCAAGTACAGGAACAATGAGGAGACCTAGAAAGGTGGGGTTAAAATCTTCATTAAATCTTTATTTACAATACAGTTTCACAGAAACAGTTTGCACCAGACACCACATTCTCAGTAAGGGGGTTTCACAAAGCGGGATCAATGAGTTAGAATGCTAACTTTCCTAAATATTTTGAAACATTTACATTTTTTTTTTAAAGAAAGAAATTGTTCTAGTATGACTGACTTATCAGTAACCCATATTCATCTTATTAACTGTAGTTAGTAATAACTAACCAACCCATTGCTCTTGCTTGCTAGAAAGCCCAGCCCAGACAAGCATTCAATAGGTGTATGTCTAACAGTCAGTCAGACAGTGACATTGATCTATGGCTTACAGTGCCTTCAGAAAGTATTCACACCCCTTGACCTTTTCCACATTTTGTTGTGTTACACTTTGGATCTAAAATAGATTACATTTAGATATGTTGTCACTGGTACACCCCCATAATGTTAAAGTGGAATAGTTTAAAAAATGTTACCAATTCATTAAAAATGAAAAGCTGAAATGTCTTGAGTCATTAAGTAGACAACCCTTTGTTATGGCAAGCCTAAAAAAGTTAGAGTAAACATTTGTTTAACAAGTCACAACAAGTTGCATGGACTCACTCAATAATAGTGTTTAACAATTTTTGAATGACAACCTCATCTCTGTGCCCCACACATACATATAATTGTAAGGTCCCTCAGAGTGAATTTCAAAACACATTTAACCAAAAAAGACCAGAGATATTTTAAAATGCCTTTGCAAAAGGGCACCTATCAGTAGATGGCAAAAAAAGAAAAGACAGACATTGAATATCCCTTTGATCATGGGGAAGTTATTAATGACACTTTGGATGGCATATCAATACACCCAGTCACGAGAAACAGAGGTGTCCTTCCGAACTTAGTTGAGGAAGGAAACCGCTCAGGAATTTGACCGTGAGTCCAATGGTAACTCTAAAACAGTTACGGAATTGAATAGCTGTGATAAGAGAAAACTGAGGATGGATCAACAACATTGTTGATCGTTACTCCACAATACTAACCTAATTGACATAGTGAAAAGAAAATGAAAATGTGGCAAAGCAATTACATTTACATTTTTGTCCTGAATACAAAGTGTTATGTTTGGGGCAAATCCAATACATTACAGAGTATCACTCTGCATATGTTAAAGCATAGTGGTGGCTGCATCATGTAATGGGTATGCTTGTAATCATTAAGGACTGGGAAGTTTTTCAGCATAGAAAATTAAAACAAAATAGAGAAAAGCATAGGCAAACTCCTAGAGGAAAACCTGGTTGTCTGCTTTCCACCAGACACTGGTAAATTAATTCACTTTTCAGCAGGACAATAGCCTAAAAACACAAGGCCCAAGCTACACTAAAGTTCCTTACCAATAGTGAATGTTGAGTGGCCGAGATACAATTTGAACTTAAATCTACTTGAACACCTATGGCAAGACCTGAACATGGTTGTCTAGCAGTGCTCAACTACCAATTTGACAGATCTTGAAGAATTTTGAAAATAATATGGGCAAATGTTGCACAATCCAGGTGGAGAAAGCTCTTAGAGACTTACCCAGAAATACTCTCAGCTGGAATCACTGCCAAATATGCTTCTACAAAGTATTGACTCAGGAGTATGAATACTTATGTAAATGAAATATTTCATTTTCAGTAACTTAGCAAAGATGTCTAAAAACATGTTTTCACTTTGTCATTATGGGGTATTGTTGGAGAAGGGTAAGAAAAAAAAAATAGATGTTCAATTCAGGCTGTAACAACAAAAACATGGAATACGTCAAGGGGTATGAATACATTCTGAAGGTACTTTATATGAGGTCGACAAGAAACAACAATATGTACACATCAGCAAGCTTAGACTTGACAACTGGTGAAAACATGAATATTTGAAAAAGCTTAAATTCCAAACACAGTCAAAATGCAAACAGCTTGAAGAAAGACACTTCTCCAGAAACTCCAAAATACATTATCAAACCCCATCGAGCCTGGTAGTGATCATTATCAAACCCCAGCGAGCCTGGTAGTGATCATTATCAAACCCCAGCGAGCCTGGTAGTGATCATTATCAAACCCCAGCGAGCCTGGTAGTGATCATTATCAAACCCCAGCGAGCCTGGTAGTGATCATTATCAAACCCCAGCGAGCCTGGTAGTGATCATTATCAAATCCCAGCGAGCTTGGTAGTGATCATTATCAAACCCCAGCGAGCCTGGTAGGGATCATTATCAAATCCCAGCGAGCTTGGTAGTGATCATTATCAAACCCCAGCGAGCCTGGTAGTGATCATTATCAAACCCCAGCGAGCCTGGTAGTAATCATTATCAAACCCCAGCGAGCCTGGTAGTGATCATTATCAAACCCCAGCGAGCCTGGTAGTGATCATTATCAAACCCCAGCGAGCCTGGTAGGGATCATTATCAAATCCCAGCGAGCTTGGTAGTGATCATTATCAAACCCCAGCGAGCCTGGTAGTGATCAGGTGAGAGATTAAATACTGATTTGTGCAAATGAGTACACCAGAAGGAGACGTGTAGGGTCAGGAGTTGTCCTGACCATGAACAATTCTGGGTCCTCGTTATAGCCTATAAAACTTGTTTTGTGGTCGGGTCACATGGTCAGGAAAAGCTCAGAAAGCCAAAACACCCCATATATAGAGCCCTAAAACACTTGCGCAATGGTTTTGATAATGCATTGATTGATGGCTGAATAAATCCTACATTGGCCCCATTGCTCTCTAACCTATAGGACTAACCTGAGGGGACTGAGAACCAAGGGGCAGAGACAATGGCTGTCCAGAAACAACCTCTGACCCCTGCTCCCAAGGGCACTTTACATGAAATGCCTGGGGATAGGGGCTTGTTTCTGGACCGGACCAATGACATCACTTTACATGGCTACGTGTGCGCTTTCACTCACCACACATGTTAATGCATTTTCTTCACCCACCAAAACCAGTCTCCACCCAGGGCTCTCTTCAAAGCCACATCAATGTGTACCCATTAACCGACTGGGGTCTGTTCAGGACCATTCAACTGTTCCCGACATGGTGGTGTTTGTGAGTGGAGCTTAATTCAATGAGTGATTGTTTCCAACAGTTACCTGGCTCTAATTGTGGAAAAATAATCTGAACTCTTCATAAAATGTAAAACTGAAATGGCTTCTGGAAACACAGCCAGGAAGGAACTCATTTCCACAAATAGTTGTTCTTCAATGTTCTAACTGAAGAGATAAAAGCTTTGATTGAGGAGGACGGCGGCAGGTACCCTGGTCCAGGAGAAAGAACTAACTGATCTAATAATCTATTCGATGTTTCGTCACAATGTTGTTTTGAACATTCGTTTCAGACTGATGCCCGACTGAGCACATTCTACTAGACGCATCGTCAATGAGTGCTGATTATTTCATTAAAAGTGCAATACAGTGGCTTGGAAATACAATTACATTCAAATGGAGGCAAATAATTAGTAGAAACCCCCCTTGCCACCAGTCGGATGTCGCCAGATTGACTTTAGATGCAGTACAACGTTAGCTAGCAGGCTAAAATTGAGGGGAGGCCACCGAGCTAACGTTAGAATTGCTAGCTATTTTTGACTAACTTTGCTAGCTAATGACATGACAATATTTCCTACTAAATATCTGACTACTTTAGAAATAAACTTTTTTTCCCAGGCGATAGAGTAATTTAGGCAAAATAGTTTGCCTATTGCAGAATGATTGGGTTTATCACCACTATGGCGCCGCCAGCAGAGGGCGGCTTTAGAACGTTCATAACAATGGCATGACAACCGAGTGACTGAGGTGCAACCTATGAACAGAAAAAGGGACCAGAAACTGCATCATATATACATGGTGTACAAAACATTAGGCACATATTCCTAATATTGAGTTGCACCCTCCCCCCTTTTGCCCTACGAACAGCCTCAATTCTGCGGCTCCCGAGTGGCGCAGCGGTCCAAGGCACTGCATTTCAATGCTAGAGGTGTCACTACAGACCCTGGTTCAATTCCAGGCTGTATCACAACTGGCCATGATTGGGAGTCCCAAAGGTCGGCCCACAATTGGACTAGTGTTGTTAGGGTTTGGCCGGGGTAGGCAGTAATTGTAAATAAGAATGTGTTCTTAACCGACTTGCCTAGTTAAATAAAATACATACATAAAAATTGTCCGGGCCATGGACTCAAGGTGTCGAAAGCGTTCCACAGGGATGCTGGCCCATGTTGATGCCAATGGTTCCCACAGTTGTGTCAAGTTGCAGTTCTTGACACACTCAAACTGGTGCAACAGGCACTTACTACCATACCCAGTTCAAAGGCACTTAAATATTTTGTCTTGCCCATTCACCCTCTGAACAGCACACAATCCAGGTCTCAAGGCTTAATATTCATCTTTAACCTGTCTCCTCTTCATCAACAGTTTGAAGTGGTTTTAACAGGCGACGTCTATAAGGGATCATAGCTTTCAACTGGATTTTCCCTCTTCAGTCTGTCATGGAAAGAGTGGTTTTGTACACTCAGTGTATGTGTGTTTGTACAGCCGTGGCCAAACGTTTTGAGAATGACACAAATATTAATTTTCACTGTCTATGGCCAGCACTCACTTGATGGAGAAGTGTTGATATGAAACGCATCAAGTGATGCCTGTTTTACATGTTTGTCATATGGGATAATTCCTTGGTTGTCTAGAGCACCATTTCAAGCTCTGTCTATTGAAAGAAAGAGTTGAACGCGTTCCATTTATCTGTACTGAAGAAAAATATAAATGCAACATGTGAAGTGGTGGTCCTATGTTTCATGAGCTGAAATAAAAGATCCCAAAAATGTTCCATACGCACAAAAAGTGTGTTTCTCTCAAATTTGGTCCACAAATGTATTTACATCCCAGTTAGTGAGCATTTCTCCTTTTCCAAGATAATACATCCACCTGACAAATGTGGCATATCAAGAAGCTGATTAAACAGTATAATCATTACACAGGTGAACCTTGTGCTAGGGACAATAAAAGGCCACTAAAATGTGCCGTTTTGTCACAACACAGTTTTGAGGGAGCGTGCAAGCTGACTGCAGGAATGTCCACCAGAGCAATTTACAGATATTTGAATGTTAATTTCTCTGCCATAAGCCGCCTCCAACGTAATTTCAGAGAATTTAGCAGTACAGCCAACAGGCCTTACAAATGGAGACCACATGTATGGGGTCGTGTGGGCGAGCGGTTTGCTGATGTCAAGGTTGTAAAGAGTGCCCCATGGTGGCGGTGGGGTTATGATATGGGCAGGCACAAGATACGGACAACAAACAATTGCATTTTATCGATGGTAATTTGAATGCACAGAGATACTGTGACAAGGCCCATTTCGTGCCATTCATCACCTCATGTTTCAGCATGATAATGCACGGCCCCATGATCTGTACACAATTCCTGGAAGCTTCCATGGCCTGCACATGGCAGAATGGGACGGCAGGGTAGCCTAGTGGTTAGAGCGTTGGACTAGTAACCGTAAGGTTGCAAGTTCAAATCCCCGAGCTGACAAGGTGCAAATCTGAACAGGCGATTGAAAATAAGAATTTGTTCTTAACTGACTTGCCTATTTAAATAGGTTAAAAAAATACAACTCACCAGACATGTCACCCATTTGGGATGCTCTGGATCGACAGAGCGTTCCAGTTCCTGCCAATATCCAGCAACTTCGAACAGCCATTGAATAGGAGTGGGAGAACATTCCACAGCCTGATCAACTATATGCAAAGGAGATGTGTTGCGCTGCATGAGGCAAATGGTGGTCACACCAAATACTAACTGGTTTTCTGATCCACGACCCTACCTTTTTTTTTGTTAAGTGTGTGTGTGACCAAGTCATGTGAAATCCATAGAATCCATTTATTTCAATTGACAAATTTCCTTACTCAGTATGTTGCATTTATATTTTTGTTCAGTATAGAACTGGACATCATTATCTACAGACCCTCTGCTTGAGGCTTTAGACAAAGGCTTCCCCCAACCACCTAGTTGAGAGGGTGGTTGGGGGAGAAGGGGTTGGCAAGTCAACACACCCCTTTAACGCATGAAATAAGTGCAAAAGGCCAACGTCCCAAAATGCACACTGTTGGGTGGCAGCTCTATAGGCCATTCTCTCCGACAGTTTAAGAATGAAGACAGCTTTCCACTGTTCATGCGAGATGCGTCGCTAGTCTCTATCCAGTCGGAGCTAACCGGTCAGCCAGACTAGACTACGGAGTCCAACCCTACTGGTCAACTATTGTACTACTACAGACAGACATTCAGTGATTGACTTACGCACACAGAGTCCGGAAGGAAGCAGAGAGAAACCGTCAAATGTATAATAAATCTTAAATAGCACTCGGATCGGTTTAGTTTGGGGGTGTTGAAGAACGCGAGGGATGGCTAGTAGGCTTAGTCGACACAATAGGGGTGAGGAAAAGGGCCTGGGGCATGGGGTAGGACTGGGGTCAGGGACAAAACGAAAGGGCTGGCCTGGGGCATGCGTTACAGGACCGGGTTGGGGTTAGAACCGTATGGGGCATGGTCTAAATGTAGGTGAGAGGGGTGAAGGGGTTTGCAATGGGGTCAGTCAAGAAGGTGTCTGCGGGGGCCAATGCGTGAGCGGTATGAGCGGCGGGTGTCTGCCAGGCCCAGTGTGCCTCTGCAGCTCTGACACATATAAGTCTCAGGAACGTGGGACTTCCTGATCTTAGCACAGGACAGGTGGATCCACGTGTTACACTGGTTACACTCAATCATGGCCCGGCCTGCAAACGGCTTCATACAGAAACACGTCACCAGGTCCCACGAGTCATCATCTGAGAGAAAGAGAGGGGGGAAGAAACAGAGTTCCATCACTAAAACATTTACGTGGGATTAACTGTCAGACTGCTACTTTAAAAAGGCAATGTCATCACAACAATAAGTTCCGTAACTTTTTTGCAGCATTTACATAACGTTCTCTCACCGGAGTCCACCATGATGTCCTCATCCTCTCCGGAGCCATCCTCATCTCGGAACACCACCTGTTTCCCCTGTCGGATCACCGTCCTGTTCCCAGTAAAACTCTCCACACTCTCCACCTTCACCATGCCCTCCACCAGCCCCTGTCCCGCCCAGCACTCCCACTCCTCATTGTGCTCCTGCTTACAGGGGGAGGAGTTATTGAAGTGAGAGGGGCTGGGCAGGGGGTGAGGGGACGAAGGGTGGAGGGGGATGAAGAAGTCATCCTCAGGCTCGTCTTTGATTGGTCGTCCTCCCAGGGGCAGGGAGAACTGTGGCTCTGGGCTCATTGCGTCGGCCTGATGTGCAGAGCTCGGCTCGCCGGCCTGGCTCTCCCGGTCCTTCCTCCTCTTCTTCAGTTGGTTGGCTTTCCTCTGGTCATCTGGGTGCAGGGAGGACGCTAAATGGCCATGCTGGAAAACAGGAATTAATTTAGGGTTAGGGAGTATGAGAAAGGGTTAAGGTTAGAATTAGTGGTTGAAATTGTGTGAGTGGATCAAAAGCACTCCATTTACATTTTTCATAACATGGCTGGATAGTGAGGCCCCAGGGTGGATTCCCGTGGGATGGGGTCGTTTCCTGTTCTTGTCCTGCAGGGGTATGGGGGGCCGTGGGGGGCAAGAGGGGGGTTGAGGGACAGGGGTCCAGCCATCACTGTCTGCTGTACTGCCTGTACTGTTGGGGGGGCTGGAGCTACTACGCAGAGGAGAGTCCTGGAGAGGGAAAAAGAGACATGGTGATAAAAGCCTGTATGTGTTTACACAAAAGTCAACTCTTAGAGAGGAGAATGGAGGTGGGCGTGAAGCTGTTGATACAATCCATTGACATTGGCCACAAACCACACTCACACACTGATCCAATACAAATCTGAGGCCATTTTGAACCAAAACAGGCATCAACAGTAACTTCACAACACTTCCACAATAATATGGAACTGCATATTTTATACATGGCCTCAGTGACACCACGGCATATGGTCATAAGGATGAAAAATCACCCTGTCTTACTCTGAGGGGCTCGGTCAGACAGACAAAGCACAGAGTATTAGCACAGGTCTATGGATGAGGTACAGTACGGTCCTGGTTGAACTTGTTTAGGGTGCTGCCGTTGGGTCAAGCTGCTCCTCTTGCCTGAGCTGAGGGGGTCAGGGGGCCCTGGTTCCATTCCAGCCCCTTCCCCATCAGGGATCCTAATCTCAGGGCTAGCTAGACAGCAATAGAAGCTCAATTCAGCTTGTTGGAAAACTAGGTAGTGCCATCACTAGATTTGTTAATTCTATCCAGTCCTTCCAAAACTATGAACACTACAGAGGCAAGTGTAAATGGTCTAGGGGCCAAAGAAGCACAGGGCCAGGGATGAGTATGGAGAGACTTGTTGGCCCTCTTACCCTGGGAGAGGGGGCAGGGCTGTGTTAGGTGCGTGTCCCTTCAGGAGACACAGCAGCAGATTGGCTAGCGAGGGACAAGGGGCGGGGCCCAGCAAGGAAGCTGCCAGAAGCCACGCCTCCTCCAGTTCTGTGGATCAAATAGAGGGTCAACACACCACACCGGGGAGGGAGGGGATAACTTCGATACAGTCAACATGTCCAGGGTTGCATTCAGGAGGATGCAACGCTCTGAACGTTTCAGATAGAAATGTAATGCTTTATAGAGCTGCCATAACTCCTACATGACAGACACAGCATAACCTATTTCTATTTGAGAGTTCCACAACGTTGTAGCTTACTGAAGGAAAACAAAATGGCACTTTCATTGTGACTAAGTGAATGTGCTGTTGACTGTATCTATATTCACAACACTAGTTAGGGGCGGCGGGTTAATACACACAGGGGGAATGGAGGGCAGTGGAACACCAACACACACACGCACAACAGTTGTGGAGAAAAAAAGCAAAAGCTTGCAGTGGCCACTCCACGATCCACAAACTACACACACATCCAAGTCCTACCCCTGGTGTCTGGCCATTAACCTCAACACAATGTGTTACACACACACCTCGAAATATAACCAGTCACAGTTCTGCCTAACTATTCAGAGCAAAGAACCTAGATTGTCAACTACAAGGGACTGTTGATAAAAAAGGCATACACCAACTATGATTGGGTTTCCTTTACTCACCTCCTGGGGATATGGGATATAGCCTGCATATGCCAACACAAATGTGCAGAACTTGTTGAAGTCCTCCACCGTCCGCCTCCTGTATGGTGGACTGTGCCCCTGGCCCTGTAACACATGAATAACATCAGCATGAGGTCAAAGCTAGCTAAGACATTCTGAATTAAAGAAACATGTTGTGATGATTGCCCTCTTAGCAGGGGTTCACTTGTAAAATACATTGATAAAATCTTGCATATGAACGTACTAAAAAGGAAATATAAAAATTACATTTACAATTAACGTTGGCGTTGAAGATTTGATTTAGTTGAACACGAGAAGGACAGTTACTAATTATCTCATTTGTTACCTACCTAGTAAAATACCTTATAACTGCGGTGCCAAGATGGCGATTGTTGCGGAGCTAGTTAACTAAGCGTTGGCGTGGACAGAGTAGCTAGCCTGCTAACATTGGCAAACCTTGCCTAGCTAACTAACACTGTTTTTAAGTAACGTTAGCTAGATATGCAACCTCGTGTTTTCAGCATAACAACAGATCTGTCATTACGTTAAAGACGAGTGAAAAATGCATGCACATGTCAAGTTATATTACTAACGTTAACAGGTTGCGAATGTGATTATATTCAAACATAAAAACAAGATGAACCGTAAAACAATAGCTAGCTAGTTAACGTTATACTGCAATCGTGAGTTGTTGTTTAATCAAGCCAAGGAAAGGTAGCTAGCTGACTGCCTAACGGTATGATCATAAGCACTGCCTGTTTTCAGCAGTCAGTCGTATATACCATTAGTTAGTTAGCTATAAACAGTTAGTTAACTAGCTAGTTATCAATGGTTACCTAGCGAGCTAATATTTGCTAGCTACAGTAGGAAGTTACAGTATACAAGTTACAGTGAGCGCTAGCATTGTGATAACTGGCTAGCTAATAAAATACTTAACGTTAGCTAGGTTACCTCTGATTCATATGCATGATGGTGTGACGATGAAGTAACGTTGTCCATCTCTAAAAAGTGATACTTTTGGTATAATGTAGCTAAGTTACCTAATAATATAATTAGCTAGCAATAAACGAAGTGCACAACTAATTCTGGTGTCATCGACGTTCAAAACATTGCACTGTTAGCTAGCTAACTGTTAGCTTACAATATTCTAGCAACAAACACTGTCTGCATATAATGTTTCGCCTATACCCCGGGAGATACTTAGTAATGCATTATAGTTCAAATAAGTCAAATGTTGCCGTATCTCTTGAACAAAACGGGTTCGCCAGCTACACTGTCAGTGTCCCCGTTGCCATTAACTGCTTGCCTCTCACTCAGACTCAGACTTATCAAACAGGAAAGGACTGGTCGAGAGAACCACCTCGAAAAAAAAGAGAGCGCTGAAGTGAGGTTTAAAGGGATATTTTACTCAAAAAACACATTTGAATAGCTATTCTAATTTGTTAATAAATCCACTGTTGATATGGTCCGCAAAATGTAGTTTGGATTGGAGAGAGATGGTACAGGGAACCATCAATACAAATATGTACGGTAGGTCTACATCAACATTAGCACAAAAGTATAGCAAGACAATTTGCCTAATAAGTTAAGTGCTCTGTGCATTCTTAGATCATCTCGTCAACAACATATCAACAATGTGCTGAAAAAAAATATTTAAAAAACATCGCCTTCATCATCATCACTAACAACAAATTTTAATCATCATTTACATTTTTGTCATTTAGCAGATTATTTTATCGAGAGCGTCATAGAGGAGCACTAAAGGTTAAGCGCCTAGATCAAGGGCACATCAACAGGGCCGTTTCAGAAAGCAGGTTTAGTGAAAACTCAAGAGTTAGTTAACTCAGAGTTGAAGGAAACTGAGTTTTCGGTTTCACAAAGCCAGTTCAGTAACCATGACAACATACTCCGTGAAGAAAACCTGCTCGCTGGCAGGTTTTTCTTCAACTAACCCTGGCTGAGTTTCTCCTCCTCTTTAGCTGAAGCCTGCAGGAGATGTCAGACATGGCGTGTCCTTTTCTTGAAGAGCCAGTTGATATTGCACAAAAACTCAGCAAAAATCTCCGTCGGGAGGTGATCAGACCCGGCTTGGATGTTTTATAATTCCCTGATGATGTTTGAGCGTTTCTGTTTTTCTGCACAATCGATCATTCATCTGAACAATGTTCTCATATCGTTCATATGACACATCGTGGACATGCTCTCAGTTCGGAACAAATTCTTTGTGTTGCACTTCGTTTTTTTGCCAAAATGAGTTTTCTATATAACATCATTGACGCTGGGCATATTTCCAAGGCAACTGTCTGTCGGGCTGTCAGAAATGTGACTCTTACACTGAAACACTTTTGTGGTGTCTCCTTGTCACAGACCCAGCAAAGAAAAATTCCACATAATTGCAGGTCTAAGCAATAATTGATTTATTTAGTATGAAGCATGAGATTGCTTAGACCTGCAATTATGTGGAATTTGATATATTTTAGAGTTTCCAGGTGTGATTGGCTGCATAGATGGCACTCATATTCCTACAGCATTAATGTGCAGGTAGGCCTAAACAGTAGCATTCCAAATGAAAGAACTGCACTAGATGTGATGTGAAGTAATTACTGTTCTGTATAAGCCCCAAAGCGGGCTCGAACCTGAGACCTTCTGCACACATCAACAACTGCCTCCCACGAAGCATCGTTACCCATCGCTCCACAAAAGCAAGGGGAACACCTACTTCAAGGTCTCAGCGCGAGTGACGTCACCTATTGAAACGCTATTAGCGCCTCTAACCTCTAACCATTTCACATCGGTTATATCTGCATGGGGAAGATCATATATGATGCAGCCCACATCATCAGCAACGTGGAAGCAAAGTGGCCTGGGTCTGTGCATGACTCGTGAATTTTTTGTGTGTGTACACTGAGCGCTAGCTTTGCCCGTGGTAAGTTTATATATATTTATAGCTATATCCTATTATAAACAATATTTTGTTTCCTCCTATTGCAACTGAAAATGTAAACTGTATCCTCATATTATCATAGGAGCGTCCTGCTCGGTTAGTTACCCCTGCCAGCCCTATTTGCTGACCCCTTACCCTGATTCTGAGCCCTGCCAGCAGCAACGTTATAACTTGGCTCACTGCAGGATACGAGCCAGGGTAGAGATGACCATTGGGATACTCAAGGCCCGGTTCCAGTGCTTTCATAGGGTCAGGGTCACCCCAGAAAGGGCATGTGACATTATTGTGGCATGTGTGATTCTCCACAACATTGCCACAATTAGAGGAGAACAATGTCCTACTCAACCAGTGAACAATCCTGACCACCCCGCTGACCCACGAGATGGGAGAGCAGTCAAAGACACAATATGCTTCCATCATTTCTGATTGACCCATCACCTCCCCAGTGTCAAATAAAGACAATATGCCTTTCTTTTTACGAAGTCTTGTTTATGTCCTGCAAGTACAAATGCAGTACAGTAGTTTTTTTTTATTTTATGTTGTTCAAACAAGTAAAATCATCCACCTGTGGGCACCTCACCACCTTTTGACTGATGTTCCAGCAGTTATATTTTGCTTCGAAATTACATTTGTCAATTTGTTTCTCTAAGTACACATTGTACAGCTGTTTCACAGGGAGCTATAGGAACACAAAAAAAATGAATTTCACAGTACCAGGTCTACGTAGTTTCATTGTAGGTCATGGGCCAATGCTGAACAACAGTTCTTACAATCTTACTGACGTAAATTGTGCTGTGGAGGTGAATGGACCCTCTTCCTCATTGTAATTTCCAGCATTGCTCTACAATATTAAATACTGGCAGTGTTGGGATGGCTGAAAAATGTATTTTGTTTTTGCTTAGAAAATTCCACTAACTACTTAAATATATCACATGTTGAATGTAGCCACTGCATGCTGTTTAATTAGGTAGGGTAGGCTAAACAACATCACAATTTCATTACAAGAAATTATACCTTACTTGTTTGAAGTATATTTTTATATTTCATCTTCAGTTGCTGCCATGTACGTTTTACACACACACACACACACACAAACACACATAAATGTTGAATAAGTGGAACACTCGAGATAAAACTTTTCCTTTTTTTCAATTAATACTCACGCATTGACTCGGTCAGCAATTTTCTGCCACAACAGCTCACGTTCTTTTGCTGCTGCTACTGTATTGTTTTTTTTCTTAAATATATACTCACATTCTGCAAACGCATTCACAGGTTGAAGCCTTTTTTTCTCCTGTTGCCATGATGAATCATGTTATCTGCGTTCCATTGATGAGGGCGTTTTATCTCCTCATGCAAGTGCTTTACTCAGGGTTAACTTTACCCAGAGTTGATTGAACTAACTGTTGTCACCTGTCTTGAAACCGAAATCTCAAGAGTTTGACAGCTCAGAGTTCGTCAACCCATAGTTCAGGTTTAAACTCAGAGTTTGTTAAACCTGCTTTCTGACACGGGGCCCAGGTTTGAACCTCTCTCTCGCACAGTTTGTGTGTGTATTCTGAATAACAGTCACTAGGAGCAGTGTGTGTGTTCACTATATAACCCACACAGGCAGGGCGGTGCTACCCTGCAGTGGAGCTCGAGTGTCCGAGAGATCTAGAAGCAGCAGCTAAACAAAGAGAGAGAAAAAATAGGGAGAGGGAGTGGTGGAAGACTGATCTTTCGTTTTCTGCCTGTGATTAAAAGGTACAGTCTCTTCGGTTGTTTTTCAACGAGGCAGAGTGTGCTATCATAGAGAATGTTGATAATTGCTGTCTGTTTGTATCTGAGACTGGATGTCCATTCTCAGTATAGTAGATGAGTCAGTAGTTTCTGCTTGTAGCTGTGACGAAGTAAAAGCAAGACAGCATTACGTAGAGATCAGATTCCTGCAGACTGTTATTCTTATTTATCGAAAATACCATTTGAGTTTGCTCATAGACAGTTTTTTTTTGTTTTTTTTTGCCAGTTTGGGTAAATTACAATTTTTTTATTTTGGCCTGAGGTGATCTTTGGCTGCGGATCTGCCCTGACGTACTGTATCATGGTTGGTTGTCATTCTGACCAATTGAAAATCTATGCAGTGCCCATCTCCATTACCCTCCATTTCAATGCAGGGTCCCGTGTTTATCGCGGTTATGCTATCACTTTATTACTGTATTCTCAACATAGCTCATTCTAATATTTCTGCTAATGTACATTGACTGCATTTTAATTACACTGTGTATACAATCCGCATATTAATTTATATACTAGATTCTTGACATGGCTCACTCGAATATACTAAGAATGATATGTACAGCAGTAGATATATCCTGTGTAAATTCATCCTGTGTATATACTGTACGTATAGATTGCATTTGGATTACTGTTACAGTGCTTAATACCCTGTCAGCAGACAGAGTATTAAGTGAGCATTTCTGGGGCTGACTGGATGCAATGGACCGGTAAATTTTGAAAAAACGGAATGGAGCACTGATAATGCTGGATTGGGATTTATAAATAACTTTTTCTAAGCACTCAAAGCAGGGCTGAGGGTGTCACACAGCATCAATTTACTTGTGGAATTTTCACTGTTGGGCATAAAAGACTGTAAAAACACCAGGAAATCAGCTCCAAGTGATTTTAAGAAATCTGTTCCCAAGTATTCCCATGCATAATAGAGACACTTTATCGTATGCAAGGTTTGAAATGATTATGTTTCAGTAAAACATTATATCCATTTGGGCTTTTAGCAGTCTACAAATTATTTGTAATTATGTTCCCGGCCCCCGACCATCTGCTCAAGAAAAAATGATGATCCCTGGTCTAAGTGGTGTGCTGCTCTCCTGTTTTTCACCTCTATTATTGTGAGAACTGTACACATGAAAACAAATGCTTGATGTCAGCTTGCCTGTGTTTTCAGACCAGTGCAGGTAGTCAGTGCAAATGAAAGGAGGAGAGGAAGCCACTTTAGACTATACGATAATAAAGTGACAAGTTTTCTTGGAAGTATCCTTTGTAGGCTTTTTGAGTGGTATTCAATGGGCAAAAACATATCACAGTGGTCTTCAGCACAAACACGTAATAAAAGGCATCTGAGAAGTAAATTAATTCACAAACATTCATATATTTTAAATGACTGTTCATGAATCTGATGATATAATTGTCAAGCCCATTCGAAAGATTAGGGGACCTGAAAGTAGGATGACATCACTTGCACATCGTATTGAGATACTCCACATTTTTCATGATCTAGACAGGGAGATAAAACAAAGGATGTAAGATAGTATAGGAGGCCAGTGTACAGTATAATTATTATTTCTCTGGGAGAGGGGAAGGGGTGCTGCATAGGCATTTTCAGTAGGTGGGTAGGGTGGATGAGTTTGGGGCGTGGTACTATGTATTTTGCTCTGCATCTCAATGGGCATCTGAGTCTTTACATACAGTACCGTGTCACTGGTACTCAGGGTGCGCCTCAGTAGTCTAAAGTGGTTTCATCTCATCTGCAATGGAACATGAGGAAAGGACACCACTTTGAGATGTACTCTAGTTGTGTAAAGCCATGGTATTATACATTACTGTCCCCACTTTACTCCTCAACCATATGTCCAACTCCTACATCCCATTCCCTTCCCCATACACCCACAATCTATTCACTACATAGAATGTGCAGTGTACCATACTTGTAGAAGAATGGCTGCACAGTGTTTTCCTGTGAGAATCTCTATCCAGTGAGATCTCCCAGGGTCTAACTCAAAGCCATCTATTCAAAGGACTATGCACAAACTGATCCCAACATAAAAGTTGCCCAGTGCTGGGTACCCAGGCAACCGCTCGCTCTGTGCTCTGTGCCAGGGGCGTATCCGCAAAGAAGTGGCATACATTCACTGTAGAGGTTTGTATGTGAGAGAGAGGAAACAGTACTATTACCTTACCCCTAATGCTGATCTGCACACTCATGAGCGATAACAACATAGCTGGACGACTCGCATAATGACAAAATTGTTGTGAAGATATGGAGAGATACAGTACACCATAGCTAAATACATTTAAACTCAGTTTTTCACAATTCCTGACATATAATCCTCGTAAAAATTCCCTGTCTTAGGTCAGTTAGTATCACCACTTTATTTTAAGAATGTGAATTGTCAGAATAATAGTAAAGATAATTATTTATTTCAGCTTTTATTTCTTTCATCACATTCCCAGTGGGTCAGAAGTTTACATACACTCAATTAGTATTTGGTTGCATTGCCTTTAAATTGTTTAACTTGGGTCAAATGTTTCAGGTAGCCTTCCACAAGCTTCCCACAATAAGTTGGGTGAATTTTGGCCCATTCCTCCTGACAAGAGCTGATGTAACTGAGTCAGGTTTGCAGGCCTCCTTGCTCGCACACGCTTTTTCAGTTCTGCCCAAAAATGTTCTATAGAATTGAGGTCATGGCTTTGTGATGGCCACACCAATACCTTGACGTTGTTGTCCTTAAGCCATTTTGCCACAACCCTGCTAGCAAGTATGCTTGGGGTCATTGTCCATTTGGAAGACCCATTTGTGACCAAACTTTAACTTCCTGACTGATGTCTTGAGATGTTGCTTCAATATATCCACATAAAATTCACCCCTCTTTATAAAAAGATGTTCTGAGTTTTTGACACAAATCAACTCTACTAGTTGTCCTGGTCTTGTCCCGTCTTGATTTATGTCCGGTAATATGTTCAAGTGCAGCAAAGCGAGATCTAGAAACCAGAGCAGCATTGTAAATTCTTATTAACAATGACGGCCTGCCCCGGCTAGACCTGGACGACGCTGGGCCAATTGTGCGCCGCCCTATGGGTCACCCAATCAAGGCCAGATGTGATTCAGCCAGGAATCAAACCAGGGGCTTTAATGACGCATCTTGCACTGAGATGCAGTGCCTTAGACCGCTGCACCACTTAAGGAGCCCTACAGAACGAACATCAAAAACATGCATGCCAGTCTTTCTAAGTTGAGGGCTGATGAGATTAACTGCATCTCTTCTAGTTTTATGAGAAATATTACTGTTGTCTGCATAATCAAATAACATTCAGCTCAAACACACATACATTTCCCACAAGACATGCCATCAGGGTCTCATCACCGTCCCCAAGTCCAAAACTAAGTCACGGCAACGCACAGTAAAATTACCTTTAAAAAACGGATTAAACAACATCTCATGGAACGGCGGAGACTGTGAGGAGACAAACACACACATAGTTTTAGTTGTGTTGATTGTATTATTTTGTATTGTTTGTATTTTAAATGTGACTATCAGTGTTTTGTTACTTGTCATGTTTGTTTTATTTTTTTGTGGACCCCAGGAATAGTATCAAAATATTTGCTGCAATTCCACACATTTTCCCATAGGCTGGAGGCAAATGTTTGCCATTTTTAATGTGATAACTGATGATCAATGGGCCCAACCCACTGCAGTAATTCGACCATGCTTACATCAAGTTTAGATTGATAGGTTAGCTGGCCGCTAGAGTATCTAAAAATGTTCTGCTGACCTGGGCTAATTGAGTGACTGCTGATGTACAACCACATTTCAAAATTGCACCTTGTATATTCTATTATTCTAACTCTCAACAGTAAGTTGAGAACCAAACTGAGTTCCAAAACAATTGGTCCTTAAGTCTACAAAAGGGGGGCTGCCAGGTTCACATCCCTGGTCTAGACCAACCTTTGTCTTCAATATTGACCCTAAATGATACGGCTGAGACCTAGTACCTTTTACCTGTCAACCTAAATCAAACTGGCTTCATACAAAATAGACAAACTCAATATAATAAGAACCTTCCATATCATAATTACTATAGACATAGACAATATATCTCTAGTAAGCCTCAATGTGGAAAAAGCATGACTCTAAACTGGGACTTCTTTATGCCACAATGGAAAAATGTGGCTTTAACGAATCAAGTAGAATCATCCTAACTCTATACTGCAAATCTCATGCTAAAGTGGAAGTAAATGGACAACTATCAAATAAACATAGAAAGGAGAGCAAGACAAGGTTGCCTACTATCCCCACTCCTCATTTCCCTCTACATCGAACCCCTTGCCCAATCCACAAAACAAAATGGACATTAGGGGTGAACAGAACACAAAAAAACTGTATCATATAACATTTTATTAGTCACATGCGCCGAATACAACAGGTGTAGTAGACCTTACAGTGAAATGCTTACTTACGAGCCCCTAACCAATGCAGTTAAAAAATATATGTATAAGAATAACAAATAAGTGTGTGTGTGTGTGTGTGTGTGTGTATTTCCCTGTCATGCAGACACTGCCTCCACAGCCACCCCACCAACTCCAGGCATGGCCAGGAATCTACTGAAGAACCCAGCTGGGGAAGGTATAAGAACACATCTGCCTGTCTGTAGGGATAGATGAAAGCACATTTCCAATAGGCATTCTCCATAGTGCTTTCAGAGGAGTGACTCTCATTTGACTGTTGAGATGGTGTCGGCAGAGAGTGACTCAACACTTTCCTCCCAGAGCAGATGGAATTCTGGGAGCTGACAGAGAATGGCGGAAGCCAATGGCAGGTGGAAGAGATGCCGGGAGACTGTGGCTACAACTTCGGTGATGATGGAGTGACCAAATACTTCAGCACCTCCTTTGAGTGAGTAACTGAACATGGTCACAAAATGGGGCCTGTGTATAGACTGCTGTCCAATTCAATATCCTCCTCTCTGATGTATGCAATCGTTCATGGATAAAAAAGGATTGGAGTAGTGCAGGAAATATGGTGGAAACTCCCTTACACCAATCAGCGCTTTTAAAACCATTGTGGGGTGTGTCTCTCTGTGTGTTAGGCTGTGTCTGAAGAGGCAGGTGGTTGACCTAGTGGCAGAGGGCTACGCTCCTGATGACCTCGCTGCCAAGCCAGCTGTGAGTGTGGCAGACTGGTGAGACATAATGCAAACAGACATCCACATATCGTTTAGGACAGCCGTTTCAGTTCAGCTAACACCAGCAAGAAATGTGTGTGTGTATATGTAGGTACAGTGGGAGGACAGACTGTGGGTGCACCTACCAGTTGACAGTGTGTCTGTTGGATGAGAATGAGGAAATTCTTCAGGAATTTAAACCAGAATCAGTCACCCTGGACCCAGATTGTGATGACTGCTCCTGGAAACAGGTATCGTGGGAAAGCTCAAAATAGCATAATATGATCACTTCTCGTCACATCCATTTCAAATTTTTGTCTTATTTCCAGGTGAACCACACTTTCAATGATTACGGTCCTGGCCTGCGCTTCATCTCGTTTGAACATGGAGGACAGGACACCAAGTACTGGGACGGCTGGTTTGGCGTTCGAGTCACTGGGAGCTCTGTTATTGTAGAGACCTGAGAGGGGCAGAGGGTGGCAGGTATGGAAAGGAGGAGAGAGGGAAATTGAGGACAAAAAGGAGGATTTTAGAGGACCAGCGATGCCCTGTGCACCATCCTTACATAGCAGTAAATACAGTAGTATCCACTCAATAGCTGCTTCAGAAACGTATGGCATGAGCAAGACCTGCAAGCTTGGACCCTTAGTGCTCAATAACACTGTGGAAACCATTATAGTATACAGATGAAATATTCTCCCAGTGTAGCTTTATAAACAGTTATGAATGAGTTATAAATGACTAACACTAAATGAGATTGAGTGAGGGTCTACTAACTGCTACCTATAGACAGATGGTTTGTTCTGGTGGTTTCTTTTCTAGGTTAAGTGGTGTGTAAGGGCTCATTGCAGAGTGATCACTGATCATACATACAGAGGTTGTAACCAATGATTAGAATGGCTGTAACACCTCAGATTAGAATTGTAACATATGCATTATTTTTTGATCCGAACTGTATCAAAATCACACTAACCAGGTTCACTTTTCAGGTTATTCACAATGCAAATGAGTCAAATAAAGTCAATCAATCAAGGATTTGCCTAGTCTGTTCCTGTATTACATTTTCAACTTAATATCCATGTAGGTAAATCATAAAGCCGTCATAGCATGTCTTAATTTGCCATAAGATGTACTTCCATTGTAAGAGGAGTTTTGCAATCTGATCTCTCCTTTCAGGATCAACACGCTCGCACAGAATCTGTCTGTGGAACACATTGGTATGTATGCGTGCATCTCTGTCTCTACATGTATGTGTTTGCGTGACATGATGGAGTCATTATGGGAGAAGAGGCATTTCTAGAGCAATGTAAAGCTGTCATCATGAAGGGGCATAGGAGTGATGAGGGGTTATAGAGAAAGGGGTGATAACTGATGCCACTGGCAGACACTACAGAGAAAGAAAGCTTATTCTCATAACACCCAGGTCTGACCCACCCCAGAGACCGCTGTCTGTATGGAGTGAGATCATGCGCATCTATAGCAGGAGAGAGGAGAGATACATCTAAACTCAGTTTCACAATTCCTGACATTAATCCTAGTACAAATTCCCTGTTTTAGGTCAGTTAGGACCAACACTTTATATTAAGAATGTGAAATGTCAGAATAATAGTTTTATTTCAGCTTTTATTTCTTTCATCACATTCCCAGTGGGTCAGAAGTTTACATACACTCAATTTGTATTTGGTAGCATTGCCTTTAAATTCTTTAACTTGGGTCAAATGTTTCAGGTAGCCTTCCACAAGTTTCCCACAATAAGTTGGTTGAATTCTGGCCCATTCCTCCTGACAGAGCTGGTGTAACGCTTCTCCTTCCTGAGCAGTATGACGGCTGCGTGGTCCCACGGTGTGTATACTTGCATATTATTGTTTGTACAGATGAATGTGGTACCTTCAGGCATTTGGAAATTGCTCCCAAGGATGAACCAGACTTGTGGAGGTCTACAATGAGGTTTTGGCTTATTTATTTTGATTTTCCCATGATGTCAAGCAAAGAGGAACTGAGTTTGAAGGTGAGCCTTGAACAACATCCACAGGTACACCTCTAATTGACTCAAATGTCAATTAGCCTATCGGAAGCTTCTAAACCCTGGCATTTTCTGGAATTTTCCAAACTGTTTAAAGGCACAGTCAGTGTATGTAAATTTCTGACCAACTGGAATTGTGATGCAGATTATTTCACTTAACGCACTGTCTGTAAACAATTGTTGTAAAAATGACTTGTGTCATGCAAAGTAGATGTCCTAACCGACTTGCCAAAACTATAGTTTATTAACAAGAAATTTGTGGAGTGGTTGGAAAATGAGTTTGACTCTAACCTATGAAAACTTCAACTGTAGGAAAGACAGGGGATGGGTGTTTTTGATATGATCATGCACATTGCTGGCTGTCAATAGCAGTTCTGTTTTGCTCACTTCTTGGGGCAGGTATCGTTTCAGTCTCAGACAAGTCTAAGTCTTATTAAACACATTAAGGAGTGTTAGTTGTGTAGATATAACTAGATATATCTAAATTGGTTGGAATCAAACACCCATAGCACATTTTCAAATCACCATAAGATTTATTAAAACCATGCTTTAAAAACAGAACGAGTGTATCAAACATGAACCAACAGAACAATAAAAGGTGGTAGGCCTACAGTTAAGATTGTCACTATAACAGTGTGGAAGTGGACAGCTTAAACTAGAATACAGTAATTGACAGAACTGTATCATTGACATTAGCCTGTTTTATACAGATTGCTGTACAGCCCTAGTACACAAACAATAGGCTAGTCTAAAAATGTGTGTTTAAAACCAAGCAGTAACCATAAGCACCATTAATATTGACATACTGTAGATTATGAGAGTTAGATGGAAGAATATTATAATTTGCACTGTGGACATTCACTTTAGGACTCCACAAAAGATGAACATTAAATCTTTGAATCTTGGTCATGATTTGTCTTTTAGGCAATATGGGGAGAAGGGTGATGTTAAACTTTGGCTTGGAGTGGAAAAGTGGTAGCACCTCAGATCCATAACATCCATATTTATGAATAGATTACACCAACGGGTGGGCATTTCTAGTCCTGTAGGGGCGCAAATAAGCCTGGCCATCCCATGTGACCCTCTGGGACTGAACACCTCTTCATTACACAGTCCTTCTCTGTATATAAACTCAGCAAAAAAAAGAAACGTCCCTTTTTCAGGACCCTGTCTTCAAAGATAATTTGGAAATAACTTCACAGATCTTCATTGTAAAGGGTTTAAAAACGGTTTCCCTTTGCTTGTTCAATGAACCATAAACAATTAATGAACATACACCTGTGGAACAGTCGTGAAGACACTAACAGCTTACAGACGGTAGGCAATTAAGGTCACAGTTATGAAAACTTAGGACACTAAAGAGGCCTTTCTACGGACTCTGACAAACACCAAAAGAAAGATGCCCAGGCATGCTGCAAGGAGGCATGAGGACTGCAGATGTGGCCAGGGCAATAAATTGCAATGTCCATACTGTGAGACACCCAAGACAGTACGGACAGCTGATCGTCCTCGCAGTTTCAGACCACGTGTAACATCACCTGCACAGGATCGGTACATCCAAACATCACACCTGTGGGACAGGTACAGGATGGCAACAACTGCCTGAGTTACACCAGGAATGCACAATCCCGCCATCAGTGCTCAGACTGTCTGCAATAGGTTGAGAGTCTTGATTGAGGGCTTGTAGGCCTGTTGTAAGGCAGGTCCTCACCAGACATCACCGGCAACAACGTCACAAACCCACCGTCGCTGGACCAGACAGGACTGGAAAAAAGTGCTCTTCACTGACGAGTTGTGGTTTTGTCTCACCAGGGGTGGTGGTCGGGTTCGCGTTTATCGTCGAAGGAATGAGCGTTACACCGAGGCCTGTACTCTGGAGCGGGATCGATTTGGAGGTGGAGGGTCCGTCGTGGTCTGGGGTGGTGTGTCACAGCATCATGGGACTGAGTCTGTTGTCATTACAGGCAATCGCAACGCTGTGCGTTTTAGGGAAGACATCCTCCTCCCTTATGTGGTACCCTTCCTGCAGGCTCATCCTGACATGACCCTCCAGCATGACAATGCCACAAGCCATACTGCTCGTTCTGTGCATGATTTCCTGCAAACCAGGAATGTCAGTGTTCTGCCATGGCCAGCAAAGAGCCCGGATCTCAATCCCATTGAGCATGTCTGGGACCTGTTGGATCAGAGGGTGACGGCTAGGTCCATTCCACCCAGAAATGTCCATGCCTTGGTGGAAGCGTGGGGTAACATCTCACAGCAAGAACTGGCAAATCTGGTGCAGTCCATGAGGATGAGATGCACTGCAGTACTTAATGCAGCTGGTGGCCACACCAGATATTGACTGTTAGTTTTTTAAAATTATTTTGATCCCCCCCTCCTTTGTTCGGGGACACATTTTTCCATTTCTGTTAGTCACATGTCTGTGGAACTTGTTCAGTTTGTGTCTCAGTTGTTGAATCTTGTTATGTTCATACAAATATTTAAACATGGTAAGTTTGCTGAAAATAAGCACAGTTGACAGAGGACATTTTTTTTTTTTTGCTGAGTTTAGAATATGCCAATAATCTTGTCTTGTTACATTCACAATGCAACGCATGTCCACTTATGACAACTTATGGAGCATGTTGATAACCAATGGCTGTATCCCCAGAGTGTTTGAGTCTGTCTGCGTGTTATTGTCCTTACACTCCATGCACTAAAACTGTTTTGACTGGCGCCGTGACAACATTGCACATACCAGAAAACACAACCGTTTCAGCGTGTGAGGACAGGAGAGGCAATAAGAGAGCACACCACCAGTGATCCACATGATTATCATCATGTCTATGGCGACCACTGCATAACAGGACCAGGATGGAAATATCCCTCAGCAAATGATTCACAGTTAGTGCTAAACGATTAGTGCTTTGAGGTTGTTTTGGGTTCGGTTTGATTATTAAAAAAATTAAAGGTTTTGGATTTAGGTTTTGATTATTTGGGTTGAATGCTGTAATACAGAATAAAACAATGAATCAAAATCCCATGATGATAGTAACTGCTCATTGCTGCTTATCACTTATTAACCATTTATTCACATATCAGTTGTGTATATTACATTTGTTTTATGACTTATTTCATTCCAAGTCAACAGCTCATCTCTATAGAGCTGCTGCATATGCTTTGACAAAATCTATATTTTGTAGTTCTTCAAAGTAAATAAGGCAGACTTTTATGACTGCTGAATACCAACTATCAATCACTTAGAATAGATCATTTATTTTCAGGTAGAGATACCTCGAAGTAACAACTGCTCTCTATATCCCCCTCATGATTGTGCATTCTTCTGCCGCTTTTGTAGCAGGCGTAAAAGAAAGGCCGTACAAGTAAATGCGCAATGGATTATGGTCATTGTAGTTAATTATGTTTTAAGCGCAAAACTAAGTAGAATATTGGTCTGTTGGAAACTACAACTCCCTACTACATTGCACAGTTCAAACAGGATCTGATTTATCTCTAGAGAAACTGTGCAATGTGCACATAAAACAAAATAATGGAATTCAAATAATTGAACCCAAGTAGGTCAATTTGTTGTTTAAAAAAACGTAAAATAAATTACCCCTCAGTTAATCGCTCAGCAATCTTCACAGTTCAACGTGTCTGTACGATATGTAAGAAATACTCTTGTTTTACTGGTTGAGACTGTAGTTGAACTGTGGGTCAGGGCTGCTGAAGGTTAGGGTTTATGGTCCTGGGCTGCCATTGGGAGGTTGTCAGTCACTCTCCCTGGGACTGCATCTGCTTACAGAAGGCCTCAAACTGCTGCTGCTCCAGCTCTGTCATCACCTTATTCAGGGCGTAGATCTAAAATACACACAACAATGAAGATCAGCCAACTAGCAGTGGCATCATAAAGCAGGGTCAAAAGTTGAATGTAGGGTAACTACTGTAGGTTATCCTTATCACTGAAACATGTCATTTGACCTCTCTGCAAAATCTTGAGCAGTTTGAACTAATGCAACCATCCATGGAATTGCAGCCAGTTATAGCCTGTGTACTGTCGAATGACATGTTTGACATACGTGGGAAAAGACTGACCATTTAACCAACTTTTGTCAGTTAGCTAGTTTGAAAGAAACTGCCACCCAAGCAAGCCATTGTTGTGACTTTACCTCTGCCCGTTGTCGTTGTTTCAGTTCCTGCTGGGCGGATTTCTGCTTGGCCCTGTCGCCGCGAGTAGGGGTGGAGTTCAACTTCACTTTGTCTTTGCGACAGGTGGGCTCCATGGTTACTGACTGACAGCCACCACAGCACAACGACTCGACCTGAAGTAAGATTGAAAGCATAATCAAAGTAATCACGTGAACATTTGCACAAATAACTAATGGACAGTGCGATCAACAGTTCATACTACTGTGTCCACAAACAAACACGGTAAGCTGCCATATTTGCTACCTAACCTAGCTAAATTTGCTACTGTAGCTAGCATTCCACTTCTAACGTTAGTCAGAGAGCACTTAAACTCGCCAGCTAGCTAGCCACAGCTTTAGCACAAAAACATAAACACAGACAATCAAATTACGTATATTTGAAAGGTATCTGATATTAAAAACACTCACGTTCAATAAGAGCTCAGATTGTCAACACAGAAAGTGCATACAACAACAGTCGCCTGTTCAAACACTGAGGTGTAAAACAGCTGTTTGGAAGGAAACTGTGTGTAACCAGAAAATAACCCCGGAATGGTTCAGTCATAACACGTACCAACGTTGGTTCCTACCTGAGATAACTTGAATGGAAATAACAGCTAACGGCAAAATAACGTCGGTATTTAGTTTTATTTATTCACATTAGAATAAACTTAACGTATCCAGTTTTTAATCACATAAATCTAATCTGCTGTTGCAGTTTATACCAGAGGACAAAAGTCTATACAGATGACTAATAATCGACCAAAAGATGTCGCTCTTGCCCCACTGATAAAACAGTAATTTACAGTATTGAACATATCAAATTGTGTAGGTTACCTTAGTTTATTTGGGTGAAAGTGGATGTCACATGATGTACATACATACATACATACAGTAGCTGCCAAAATAATGGCAAGACTTGAGTAAATGAGAGATACAAAATATATTGAAAGCAGGTGCTTCCACACGTGTGGTTCCCAAGTTAATTAAGCAGTTAACGTCCCATTATGCTTAGGATCATGTATAAAAATGCTGGGCAGGCCAACATTTTGGCTACGCACCTATAGGATGAGAATGCCCGCAGCCACAGGGCACAAGTGGTCACTGAATGGTTTGACGAGCATGAAAACAATGTAAGGCATATACCATGGCTGTATCAATCCCCGTATCTCAACCCAACCCAATACTGAGACGTCATTTTCCACCACTATCAACCAAACACCAAATGATGGAATTTCTGGTGGAAGAGTGGGTGGTAGACCATTCTTGATACACAAGTGAAACTTTTGAGTGGGGGAAAACCCAGCAGCGTTGCAGTTTCAATTGTTCTAAGGCTTAAAAATAATTATTTAACCTGTCTCCTCCCCTTCATCTACACGGATTGAAGTGGACAGGTGACATCAATAAGAGATCATAGCTTTTACCTGGATTATCCTGGTCAGTCTATGTCAGGGCTGCCCAACCCTCTTCCTGGAGATCTACTGTCCTGTTGGTTTTCGGTCCAACCCCAATTTATCATATCTGATTCAGCTAGTTCAGGTCTTGTTGAGCAGCTAATTTAGTAGAATCAGGTGTGATAAATTAGGGTTGGACTGAAAACCAACAGGACTGTAGATCTCCAGGAAGAGGGTTGAACTGAAAACCAAAAAGAGGGTAGATCTCCAGGAAGAGGGTTGGGCAGCCCTGGTCTATGTCATGGAAAGAGCATATGTTCCTAATGTTTTGTATACTCACAAAACTCAGTTCACAGATCACCTCATCCACAGCTCTGTACATCTGTGGTGTGGATGCCTGTGAGTATTAGGAGGAGAAAGCTGCAGGCCTCTATGTGGATATTTGTTTTCTCTATTAGATTATATTCTTCTTTCCAAATGCATGTGAAAGTTAAGCATCAACTATACATTTTTTATGAGTGTGTGATCAGTGAAGTGAGGAATGTGGATAGGAGAGATTCTGTGAACAAGCAGATACTGTAGCTTCTTCCTGAAGCTGTTTATTGCTGTTTAATGCCTTACTGAACTTAGCTTTACCTAGGTGGCATCATTCAATAACTTAATTTGGGGGCTGTTTTGTAGGTGTTTATCTTTGTGAAGGAGGAGGAGATGAGTGTGTGTATGTGTGTGTACACATAAATATGTGTTTAATCGGAGAGTGGCTTGACTGAGAGTATGTCTCAGGCTGGGAGCCTTTGTTATCCCTGGAGATTCAATGTGTTCATGAGTCTACTGTCACCACGGAGAAGGGCATACTCACATATAAACCCCCACAGACCACCCAGACCCACCTGTCTTACACACACACACACACGGGGGTGGCCCAGTATATGTTCATCACCATGGCAACACGAACATCCATTACTGTATAGAACAGAATAACACCAAGACACTGAGTCTTGTGGGAGAATATTCTGAGAACACATGTCTCTTCATAAATGTGTGTTTTGTAGCGAACCTATAGAAGTTGGTATGTGTGTCCTCTTGCAAGGCTGTGTCGGTGAGATTTATCACGCCGCATTCCCATGGAAGTCCAATGGAATTCTGATGGCATTCCGATGGTTTACCTGGATCCCCAAACTCAAGAGAGTGCTCACCCTGGAATAATACAATATCCTGAAAGGAACAACTGATCCCAAACACATACACAAGCGCACACACACGCAGTGGGATTCTTTTGGTAGAAATGTGGAGGAGTGAGTAAGTAAAGAGGAAAAGAGAGGAAGAGGGAGGAAGGGTAAAGAGGAGAGGTAAAGAGAGGAGGTAAACAGAAGAGGTAGTGTGAGATGAGGTGGAAAGAGGAGAGATGTATAGAAGACGGAGGTGGAGAGGCGAGGTAGAGAAGGGGTATTATGGGGTGAGGAGCAGAGGAGGGGTAGATAAATTAAACGTATGGAGGACTAGGGTATAGGGGTGTGACTCTGTTAGGAGCTTTGTTGATCTATATCAAATTCAGGGTAAGCGTCACTCTGACGGCTCTTTCACACAACCTACACAGCCACCTTCCACCATCCACATAAACTGCCTTACCACAGCCTCCCAAGCCTGCCAGTCTGCTCTGATGCCAACACACACATACACAAGCAAGCACATACAGATGTAGGATCTTAATTTGAGTGACTTTGCTACAGCAGGAAAATAATCCTGCAGTAACAGGAAATGTGAATTATTATGTGGATTATATATCATGGAGATTTTTGTAGAGGTTTATACATTTTCAAACTTCAAATACACTACAAGTTTGCATTTCCTGCTTTGCAATCTGTAGGTATACATACACACGCTGTCATTCAGCACAACACACACTCAGTCCATCAATCCTAAAAATAACTTACAGGGTTGACTGTGCCTAAAATAACTTTCTAACTGAGCCTCTCTCTCTCTCATGCATGCACATAGACACGGAGTTGCTCCCTCTCCACACCTGCCCCGCGAACAGAGCGAGATGTGTCGCCATCACAAACAGTCCAGCACCAGCCGGCAGGAAATGGGTTAGGAACGACCTCACGAGCCGGGGTCAGCTCGCTTCTGCCAGCTCTGTCAGGGTGGATATTAGACTGCATTGCCACACACACACACACACACACACACACACACACACACACACACACACACACACACACACACACACACACATACACACACACACACACACACACACACACACACACACATTCTCCCATATACTGTCAGTATATTACTCTCTCACTCTCTTACTCTCTCTCTCTCTCTCTCTCTCTCTCTCTCTCTCTCTCACACACAAACACACACACACACACACACACACACACACACACACACACACACACACACACACACACACACACACACACACACACACACACACACACACCCCTGTCAGTGTGGATATGAGGGGTAATGATCAGATTTGATAAACACTAGCCAGGACAGTAAACACCTGGCTAAAGCCCACAGAGGGACATACAGCTCATGGGAAACCCAGGGTGGAGTGTGAACATACGTACAAGCATTCAAAGACACTAATGTTAATGTAACTTACCACAGGTGGTTCAGAGATGCTTGCGCGATAACAACCTCTCGTGTTGTCTGAAAACTTGTGTGTGCTCCCCTAGCTTATGCCTAGGCTTAAGCTCAGTAAGGTAGGCTAGCACAGTCATGTTGCAGATGAGCCAGGTTCGATATTTGGTAGGTGAATGGTATTTATTTACAATGCAAGAGATGATTCTGGATCGAGAGGTTGTATTTACAAAAATATACACATGATGGAAATAAAATCGATAATTGATCACATTGATATTGCGCCTTTCCAGATGCTCTAAGCGATGTAAGGGGGGGGAAATTCACCACATCCACCACCAATGTGTAGCACCCACTTGGGTGATGCACAGCAACCATTTGTACCAGAACACTCACCACACATCAGCTATCAGGTAGAGAGGTGAGGAGTGATATAAGACAATTAGGAATGATGGGGATGATTAGGTGGCCATGATGGAAATGGGGCAAGGTTGAGAATTTAGCCAGGACAGCAGTGTTGTTGGTCCGATCGTGTGGGAATGGTGCTTTGCTCTGGCTGCAGCTAGACAGTTGTTTCTGTTCTGGCAGTTGTCTACTGCTGTAATGGTTTTGGAGTGCCAGGTTGATCGGGAGGAGGTGATGGCTGTGAGTTGGTTGGGCTGGATATTGCAGGACTTAAGATTGTGTTTAAGGTTGTCTTTGAAGCGCTTTTTGGGTTGGCTTCCGGTGCCCATGCTGTAGCTCGCCAAAGAAGATCCTTCTTGGGAGACGGTGTTGGGGCATCCTGATGGTGTGGTTGGTCTATCGGAGCTGTGCCTTAATGATCTTAGCCTCAATGCTGGTGTTGTTAGCTATCTGCAGTACCTCCCAGGTTGGATACCTTGTCTTGCCACCAGATACCCATAATAGATCTTAGAGATTGTGTGTGGAATATCTTCAGCTGCTTGACATGAAGTTGGCTTTAAGTTTCACAGCCATACAGCAGGGTTGTGATCACTACAGTATTATAGATTTTCATCTCTGTGGAAAGAGTGAGGGTGTATGGTTAAGTATCCTGTTCCTCAGCCTTCCCAATGACTGGCTTGCTTTCTGGATTCTGCTTATTATTTATTGTTTGAGTGCGCCGTCCTTGGAGATGGTGCTCCCCAGATACTGTATGTGAAGTGGTCTACATTCTGGAGCTCAGATCTACTGAGGTGGATGCTGGGGCCACTGGGTTGGACAGGGGTGATAGTTGACTGAGGACTACAGTTTTTTCCAAGCTGATGGTAAAACCAAAACTCTTGCAAGCTTTATCAAAGCAGTCTGCCGAAGACTGGAGGTCTACCCCTGTGTGCATGAGGAGGGCACAGTATTTGGTGAAGAGGTTCTCACGTTAAAGATGTTCTTGTATTTTGGTTTTTGCTCAAAGCCTGCACAGGTTGTAGATTGAACCATCATCCCTGTATCTGATGTAGATTCCTTTTTTGAGGTCCTTAGAAGCGTGGATGAGGACGGCAGTGAAAAACATGTTCAAGAGCACCGGGCCCAAGATACATCCTTGCTTGATACTGTTGGAGATGGAAAGGCTTCAGAGATGTCACCACCACAGCGGATCTGGCCTTGCATTCAATGGAGCTGAGTAATAAACAGAGCGGTTTCTGTTTTCTTCCTAGAATTGTGACTAACTTTTTAATGGTTTAAGCTACAAAATATTTTGACCCCATATGTGTCTTCTGTTTCCCTCAGAACCCCTTAGAACAGAGTGGACAGGACCAGGCAGTAAATCAGACTGGTTTAAGAAGAACATTATCAATGATGATCTTTTCTACACAGAAGATCATTCATTCATTGCCTAATGTTTTCCTGAACTTCCCAATACCTTTCTGATGCATTTTAAGCCATACTTCCTTCATATTGAAATATTATTACAAATTAGTCTTAAACTATTTTTGACACAGAGGGGTTAGTTCGTAAGCCAAACCGTTTGGACACTACAGACGTTATCTGCTGTATCTCGGCCACCTTCCATCACAGATGGGGAAGGTTGCAGTTGGCAGATGTGGAGAAACAACTCATTCAAAATAACAGAAATCTCTGGCTTTAACATATGGATTTTGACGAGGACTTTCTTTATTATGCTAATTTGATTTCCGTGGGGGCACGGACATCAACTCTAGGGGTTAATTAACGCAGGGAAACCGAAATCCGTTTTACATCATTTCTACCAGCATGTCACCTGTGTAACTATAAAACTCTAAATCACCTTTACTCCACACACAGAAACACATACAAAGCTCTCCCTCGCCCTCCATTTGGCAAATCTGACCATAACTCTATCCCCCTGATTCCTACTTTCAAGCAAAAACTCAAACAGGAAGTACCAGTGACACGCTCAATACGGAAGTGATCAGATGAAGCGGATGCTAAGCTACAGGACTGTTTCAATAGCACAGAATGGGATATGTTCCGGGATTCATCCAATGGCATTGAGGAGTTTACCACAGCAGTCACCGGCTTCATTAATAAGTGCATCGACGGTGTTGTCCCCACAGTGACCATGCATACATATCTCAACCAGAAACCATAGATTACAGCCAACATCTGCACTAAGCTAAATGCTAGAGCGGCTGCTTTCAAGGAGAGGGACACTAATCCGAACACTTATAAGAAATCCTGCTATGCACTCCGATGTACCATCAAACAGGCAAAGCATCAGTACAGGCCTAAGACCGAATACTAATAAACCGGCTCTGACACTCGCCGGGTGTGAGCTGCCCAGTGACGTGAGCCTACCAGAAGAGCTAAATGCCTTCTATGCTCGCTTCGAGGAAAACAGCACTGAACAATGCATGAGCTCACCAGCTCTTCCGGACGAGTGTGTGATCACGCTCTCCGTAGCCGATGTGAGTAAGGACCTTTAAACAAGTTAACATTCAAAAGGCCCTGGGGCCAGATGGATTACCAGGATGCATACTCAGCGCATGCTGGCAAGTGTCTTCACTGACATGTTCAACCTTTCCCTGATCCAGTCTGTAATACCTACATGTTTCAAGCAGACCACCATAGTCCCTGTACCCAAGAATACAAGGGTAACCTGTATAAATGACTTTCGCCCCGTAACACTCACACCTATCGCCATGAAATGCTTTGAAAGGCTGGTCATGGCTCACGTCAACACCATCATCTTAGACACCCTGGACCCACTCCAGTTCGCATATCGCCCCAACAGATCCACAGATGATGCCATCTCTATTGAACTCCACACTGTCCTTTCCTAAAAAGAGGAACACCTATGTGAGAATGCTGTTCATTGAATACAGCTCATCATTCAACACCATAGTGCCCTCTAAGCTCATTACTAAGCTAAAGACCCTGGGACTGAACACCTCCCTCTACAACTGAATCCTGGACTTCCTGACGGGCCGCCCTCAGGTAGTGACGGTAGGCTACAGCACATCCGAATGCAGACGACATGACGTGTTAGGTCTGATCACCAACGACGAGACAGCCTATAGGGGGAGGTCAGTAACCTGGCAGTGGGGTGCCAGGGCAATAATCTCTCCCCCAATGTCAGCAAGGCAAAGGAGCAGATTGTGGACTACAGGAAACGGAGGGCTGAGTACGGCCCCATTCACATTGACAGTAATGTAATGGAGTGGGTCAACAGCTTCAAGTTCCTCGGTGTCCACATCACTAAGTATCTATCACGGTCCACACACACCAACACAGTCGTGAAGAGGGCACGACAATTGCTCTTCCCCCTCAGGACGCTGAAAAGATTCCTCAAAAAGTGCACCATTGAGAGCATCTTGACTGGCTGCATCACAACTTAGTATGGCAACTGCTTGGCATCCGACTGCAAGGCGCTACGGAGGGTAGTGTGTGAGGCTCAGTACCACAGCGGGGCTGAGCTCCCTGCCATCCAGGAACTCTATACCAGGCGGTGTCAGAGAAAGCTCCTACAATTGTAAAAGACACCAGCCACCCTAATCTACCAATGCAGTAAGCAGTACCAATGCACCAAGTCTGGAACCAACAGGACCCTGAACAACCCCCAAGCCATAAGACTGCTAAATAGTTAGTCCAGATAGCTATTTGGTTAACTATATAACTATCTGCATTAGCCCTTTTTGCACTAACGTTTTTGAGTCATTACATAAGCTGCTGCTGTTTATTATCTTTCACTTTATTCCTAGTTATATGTACATATCTTCCTCAATTACACCGTACCCCTGCACATCAACTTGGTACTGGTACCCCGTGTATATAGCCAAGGTATCGTTTGTCATTGTGTTTTATTACAGGTAGCTTAGCGGTTAAGAGCACTGGGCCAGTAACCGAAAGGTTGCTGGTTAGAATCCCCCAAGCTGACTACGTGAAAAAAATCGGTCTGTGCCCTTGAGCAAGGCACTTAACCTTAATTGCTCCTTTAAGTTGCTCTGGATAAGACAGTCTGCTAAATGACAAAAATGTAAAATTATTACTTTTATTATTAAGTGTTATTGTTTTCTATTATTTCTCTATTTGCTTTCTCTCTATATTGTTGGGAAGGGCCAGTAAGTAAACATTTCACTGTTAGTCCACACCTGTTGTTAACGAAGCATGTGACGAATACAATTTGATTTGACTCTTCCATTCATATGAATGCTCACAGCGAGGGCATGTCTGCATGATGCTAATGAGGGCCCCCTTGCTGGACTTCTCTATGCTGTATGTTCGGCTGCAAACAGAATATCTCTTCATCAGCATGAGGTGGTGTGGACCGGGAGGGGGCTGTGACCGGGTGATATAATAGACAGCCAAATGGTAAATTGCATTTTTCTCTGAAGAAAGGACAAAGCTTTTTGCTAATGCACTTCACATCCAAAATGACTCTACTAGTTGTATCTGCTTGGCTGGGAAGTCTGGTATTTTTGAATACAACTTTTCACATTTCACATAACACACATTACCTGTCGTTGTTGATGAAGCCGTCTGTGTTCTCAGGGCAGTAACTCAAGTCACTATCAGAGGCCTCATTATGGTGAGTCGAGGGAGACTGGCAACAACGGAAGAAGTGTCACAAGGCTACTTGTGTCACATGACACACTTTTATTCTGAGGTCTTGCCTGACAAGCTGTGAAAATAGTGAACAGTGAATTCAATTATTTGTTATTTTTTTTAAACATTTTTTTTTTGGGGGGGGGGGGTTGTTAAACCATTGCAATCACATTGCTGGACATGTTATGATAACCACCTTTGCTCATTCTGGTAGGTTCCGACATCCGTTCATGACCAGGGGATCAGTCTGGCACCCAACTGTGCACTTTGTCTAACAGAAAAACAGGGTCAATGATTGTCATCATGCCTCAATTATAAACATAGCTCGAGAAATAACGTAATCTCGTTTGGAAGCTAATTCTATGCTTTAGAGATGTAGACTGACTGGCTCCAGATTGGATTAGATTCAGGTTGGTTTGAGTTTGTTGCTGCTAGTCAGACATGAGTTATTTAGTACCACCTTAGCTGAATCCAATATTTATTTGTGCCCTAGACATGGGTTGCACCTCGTAGGCTAATGTGACTGTTTCGTCTAAATTACACTAACTTAGAGTGGCATTGAAATATGATGACATTGCTAAAGTAGACAAATAATTAGAAGGATTTTTTTTTGCCATATTATGATGTCGTCAAATTTACTCTAAGGTTATGGCAATGTTGCCATTACTGTTACTAACAAACTTCATAAAAAGCTAAAATACGGTGGTCCCCTCAATCTTAGTTAGCTTGCTAAAGTTAAACTGCATCTAAAGTCAATAAGGTGACATCATGCCATTCTTTTGAAATGTTATAGTTTTTCCAAGCCAAATTCAAGTTGTATTGAGGTAGGCTAATGTTAGCCAGCTAGCTAGCTAGCTAGTTAGGTAGATAGATAGGTAGTTAACGTCAGCTATACTAGTGATGATAGTGATAATGATTACCAAAATATATTTATACCATTGCATTGTTGAATACTTGTTTCTGATTGGCTTGAAGGGCATTCTAAACTGTGCATTATTTCCTTATATATCTGTATATTTGCATGGTAGAATTCAATGGCTATAGTTAATTCTTACATGTTCTATGTTTGATCTGCTTTGAAAGCAAAAGTCAAATTGAAAACATTATTGTCATTGTTGAAATCAATTTTCATAATAGCAAGCCAGGACTGTTGGTTTGGTTAGCTAATCTAGCTAGTCTGTTTGTTCAGTTACCAAGGCAACTACAGTCACTATCTTGTAAACTTGCTAGGTCCTTCAGTAGATGTTGAATACATTTCTAGTGGTAAATGTGTGAAATTATAGCCATGGTATAAAAGGGATAATCAACTCGGGGCTCTATGTGTTCTCTGGAAAATAATGCAACTCCGTGGAAGGTTAATTCCACTCCGCTTGAGAGTTGTGGAACACACCTTACAAGCCATTCATTTTTTTTTCCAGAGAACACATAGACCCTCGTTGATTATCTCTTACATAACCAGACACACATCCAGTGGTCTATGGTCTAGCTACCGGTATACTCAGCACCACTGGACCAACGAACTCAAACCACCTGTTCCGCATGCAAACAAACCATAGTTGCTGGCTGTACATCCTGCTGGAAGCATGCATTGTGTAGGGCTTTTCAGTCTCAAACGGCTGGGATCCTTTGAACGCCGGTGGTTGGGGACTGCGAAAGCCCCATTCAATGAAGGGAAGCAACGTGAGCAGAGGGCCGATTTGCACGTGGAGCTTGGCAAAAGAGGGCATGATTTGTTGATATAATTGTTATCCAAACCCAACCTTCATTTACTCCTTGTGATGGACAGCAGTTCCATGCTCTGTTTTAGAGGAGACTGACTTTATGACCAAAATTATCCTATTTACACTTTGTTGACAATTATTAAACTAGAATAAATGTCAGAACTTACATCGATACCACATATGCCATTTTCAAATGGATTAGTTGGTTTTTAGGGGCAGTCACTCTTTAACATTTCAAAATAATTTTAATAATATGTTAACCAGACTAAGGTGGTTGAGTTCACGCAATATACTGTATAAAGCACAATGTTTGATGGGACTAGCGAAAGCGTAGTTCATTTAGCAGGCAATGCTTGTACCAAACAGTCAGTCTGTTTGTGTGGGGAGCAATGGAGGGCAATGTCTGACCGGATATTTAGCAGGCACATAATGTCGAAGCTATTTACATGAGCAGCTTTTCAGCACAGCCAGTATGAGGCTCATTCAGTTAAAGGGTCACTCTTATCTGGACTGACTTAAGGAGGAGGTTCTTCTGTTTTCTGTCTCTTTCTCCATCTCTCACACCTCTCCCCTTTGTTCATTCCCTGTGTCTGTCTGTCTGTTTCTTTTTCTTCTATCTCTCCTCCTCCTTCCGCCCCTATTCTCTCTCTCTCTCTCTTTCTCTTTCTCTTCCTCTCTCTCTGTCTGTCTCTGTTAAAATAGGAGTGGTAGCCAGGCAGGCAGGCTGGATTGTCTTGGAGACTGAGAGACTTTAGACCCTAATCTCCTGTCTCCTCTTCCCATGTACACACACAAACACACACTCACCCACCCCCAACCATGGCTGTGTGAGTTTTTTTTTTAAATGATATTGTATGTTACATGGTCTCCCCTCTGGTGTTTGGTTAATGCATCTTGTGTATGCTATACTGCCTGTATATTTATGATAATGTATGTTACTCACAGACAAAGACACCCACAAACATCTGGTGATCACAGAGCACACAGCAGGCTTTTATAATGTTTTATCTCCACACACACACACACACACACACACACACACACACACACACACACACACACCCTGTGGATAGGACACACTCCACTGGTTTCCTGATACAAGACCTGTTTGTAAATTGTGATGCCCTTAACCCATACCATATCAACCCCTAACCTTATCAACCTTGCTCCTTACACCCACTCATCTATCCCTCTCACACTTTAACTCCTGCGCTGTCTGGTGTGGGGTGGAATAGGTTGGAGGGGTGGACAGGCGGAGGTGGGGGGTGAACAGGCCTCTCTTTAAGCCTGTGTGGGAGACAGCAGGGCCAGTGTGTTTGGGCTGGCGAGCCCCAGGCTTCAGCCCTGGCCTCCTCTCTTCCCCAGGAGCTGCTTCTCATTAGAGCTGTTTGTTTTGGCAGCGGCCTGGTGGCACTTAGCAGCTCCACGCACACACATGCATGCACACATATGCATGCCCATACTCAAGCACACACACAAACACACACGTGACGTACACGCGTGCACACTATTTATTTTGGCAGTGGCCAGGTGGCACTTAGCGGAGCTGCGCCACATTAGCAATCAGGCTAACACACCACCATGTTTATGTTTGCAGAGCCCGGACAAAACACACACTTTTTTCTCTATCTCCCTTAGCTCTCTCCAAACTCTACTCACACACACACATGCACACGCATACACACGCACAGACACACACTCACCCACACACACAGGCCAGCATGCCCCACTGTGTTTTTATGCTTGCTGAACACTGACACCCGTTTGGTTTAGATAGAATTGATAATACACTAAAAAGAGCCTGTCAGTCCTGCCTACTGTGTCTCATGCCAGGAGAAAAACACACTACACTTCACACACACACACACACACACACACACACACACACACACACACACACACACACACACACACACACACACACACACACACACACACACACATACACACACACACACACACGCACACACAACACCACACGCAACACTACACACATACGAAACACACAGTGTAGGAAACAAACTCATTGTTCTCTCCTCTCCCAGAGTGTTATTTGGACACTAACCCTCCCAATTTTCTGTCTGGGACAGCCTGTGGACAGCGGCTTGTGTTAAGGTTGGTGTTAGGGATTCGGTTTCTCTGGCTGTTTCTCTACACACACCAGGAATGTGATAAACAATACACACATTCTTGGGAGCTGGCACACACACACACACACACACACACACACACACACACACATTTGGCTGACTCTGGCCAAATGAATACACACTCAGTTTTACATGAGGAATTCTCCAGTTTCCCAAATAGAGGGTCAGGACCCACCAATGATTTTTGGATTGTGGGCAGAAACATTGGTTTTGTTTATCGATGGGTCACTGGAAAATGTAAAATGCTTTTAACGGCTGACACAGTATTAAAAGTTTGAGAACCAGCTTTAGTCACATGGATACAAAGAAGCTTGATAACTAAAAGTGCCATTAAGGGTAGATTGTGAAAGCTGTCATGGTAGGATGTTGCTGGCACGTGTCTAAATCCTATCCACAATAGTATTCCCCATAAACCATGGCCTCGGGGGCATTATGGTGATTTGGATGTGGTTCATTAGCAGATACGTGTGTATTAGCCTTGTGTATGAGTTTGTCAAAACGAGGTGTGAGGTCAGAGGGTCAGTGTTCGAAGGGACGACTGAGGACCCTGTTTTACCCAGCATTCTCCAGTCAGACCCAGCTGTGAAAACACATGCACATACACTCACAGGGGAGCCAGGTGTCTCTGCATGAATAACCTCAGTGTGTCCTACCTACACACGCACACACACGCACACACACACCTGTCCATCACCTCATACAGCACCCACAATAAAGCTGCTCAGCCACTCAGCCAATTAGCCTCAACTGTCATGCTGGCTGGCTCTTGAGGAAGCAGTGGGTTAGTCAACGTCGGAGCGGTGTTAAGACCAAACACTCCTAATTGAAGAAGATTCTTACAGGCCTTCCTCTGTGTGTGTGTGTGTGTGTGTGTGTGTGTGTGTGTGTGTGTGTGTGTGTGTGTGTGTGTGTGTGTGTGTGTGTGTGTGTGTGTGTGTGTGTGTGTGTGTGTGTGTGTGTGTGTGTGTGTGTGTGTGTGTGTGTGTGTGTGTGTGTGTGTGTGTGTGTGTGCATTTTAACAGTGCAAGCCCTGGTAGACAGTCAGGCAGGGTCCCGTTGGGGCAGCACCTCTATAGGGTCTAAACAAAAATTTACCTGAGCTACTGAAATAACAACATTCAATGTCGTTATCCATTTGAAAAGGGTCTGCTCATTTTGCTACCTACTGTGCAACAGTCTCTGAATCTCTCGAACCTGAATGCAGTTGGGTTGGTAGCAGCCCAGTTTCTGGGGTGGATTATTTTACTTGCTTTGACGCTGCAGCCAACTATGTGTCCCAATCTGACATTGATGTGTGCATATGTCTGTGCTAGGGTTGAATGGCGGTTACCGAGACTTACCAGGATTTACGGCCCAAAACGACTCCCCCTCCAGGGATAAATAACTGCGAGAAACCGGTAAATTATAGTAAATTATTTCTATGAACAGCATGGCATGACATGGAACTTAAATTAAATGCAATGTCTAAATTTGGCTTCTCTACGGCCTCTGCATGATGAATGCACGATGACCTATCATCTCATCATGGTAACTTTTTTCTTGTGACAGGTAGGCCTACATTTGCTGCAGCATAGTCTATGCTGCAGAAATATAAAGACTGAATGCGCACCTTATTTACCCATCTCCCATCTGGCTTTCGGGGGTCAACATAGACTAATCGAAGAGGGACGCAAGCTCTTTTTTGATAAATGTTAAATACAGCAGCCAATAGAACTCAAAGGTAGTTTGAAAGAAGCGCTGACGCGTGATGGCGGTGACCTATGGCAGTTGTTTATTCAGAACCATAACTATTCAATCTTCGTGAAGGGAAGTGAAAACCTTTTGCATCTAATTCTAGTCCTATATTATTCAAGGATGTGATTTGAATGATGAAGATAAAGAGAATGAAACGTATTTAATTTAACTGTTGAAAGCGAGGAAGGAATAAAGCAACAATAGAGAGATAAAAGGGAGGTAGGCTAATAACATCAGGGGAAATATTATGAAATGTATATATGCATCAGCCTACTAATTATACATATAGGCCCTATTATATTTCAAAATCAAATTCGCTAGCCTATAGCCTAAATTTGTAGGCTGCATGTGCTGCCCCAGAATCGCATGTTCTCTTCTGCTTCATCATGGTTTGATTTGGTGCGTAATTCCAGTCCAAATAATACAGTATAATACAATACAGCATTACAGTTCACACTCAAAAATATTAGCCTACTGAAGCTAGTTTCACTTATTTACTCAAGAGAGCAAATAGCTAACTACATCTATGGGCTTTTATGTTTTTCTGTCATGCTTAATATGCTTTAGCCTATATCATATAGTCTATGTATTGGATAATGACACAATCATTTGGGCTTTTTTGGGCTTGGGCTCATTAAATGTCATTAACGTAGGGCTCATTAAACATCATTAACATAGGGCTCATTAAATGTCATTAATGTAGGGCTCATTAAATGTCGTTAACGTATTAAATGTCATTAACGTAGGGCTCATTAAATATCATTAACGTAGGGCTCATTAAATGTCATTAACGTAGGGCTCATTAAATGTCATTAACGTAGTGCTCATTAAATGTCATTAACGTAGGGCTCATTAAATGTCGTTAACGTAGGGCTCATTAAATGTCATTAACGTAGGGCTCATTAAATGTCATTAACGTTGGGCTCATTAAATGTCATTAACGTAGGGCTCATTAAATGTCATTAATGTAGGGCTCATTAAATGTCATTAACGTAGGGCTCATTAAATGTCATTAACGTAGGGCTCATTAAATGTCATTAACGTAGGGCTCATTAAATGTCATTAACGTAGGGCTCATTAAATGCCGTTAACGTAGGGCTCATTAAATGTCATTAACGTAGGGCTCATTAAATGTCCTTAACGTAGGGCTCATTAAATGTCATTAACGTAAGGCTCATTAAATGCCGTTAACTTAGGGCTCATTAAATGTCATTAACGTAGGGCTCATTAAATGTCATTAACGTAGGGCTCATTAAATGCCATTAACGTAGGGCTCATTAACGTAGGGCTCATTAAATATCATTAACGTAGGGCTCATTAAATGTCATTAACGTAGGGCTCATTAAATATCATTAACGTAGGGCTCATTAAATGTCATTAACGTAGGGCTCATTAAATGTCATTAATGTAGGGCTCATTAAATGTCATTAACGTAGGGCTCATTAAATGTCATTAACGTAGGGCTCATTAAATGCCGTTAACGTAGGGCTCATTAAATGTCATTAACGTAGGGCTCATTAAATGTTATTAACGTAGGGCTCATTAAATGCCGTTAACGTAGGGCTCATTAAATGTCATTAACGTAGGGCTCATTAAATGTCATTAACGTAGGGCTCATTAAATGTCATTAACGTAGGGCTCATTAAATGTCATTAACGTAGGGCTTATTAAATGTCATTAACGTAGGGCTCATTAAATGTCGTTAACGTAGGGCTCATTAAATATCATTAACGTAGGGCTCATTAAATGCCGTTAACGTAGGGCTCATTAAATGTAATTAACGTAGGGCTCATTAAATGTCGTTAACGTAGGGCTCATTAAATGTCATTAACGTAGGGCTCATTAAATGTCATTAACGTAGGGCTCATGAAATGTCATTAACGTAGGGCTCATTAAATGTCGTTAACGTAGGGCTCATTAAATATCATTAACGTAGGGCTCATTAAATGTCGTTAACGTAGGGCACATTAAATGTTGTTAATGTAGGACTCATTAAATGCCGTTAACGTAGGGTTCATTAAATGTCATTAATGTAGGGCTCATTAAATGTCATTAATGTAGGGCTCATTAAATGTCATTAATGTAGGGCTCATTAAATGTTGTTAACGTAGGGCTCATTAAATGTTATTACTGTAGGGCTCATTAAATGTTAACGTAGGGCTCATTAAATGTCATTAATATAGGGGTCATTAACATAGGGCTCATTAAATGTCATTAACTCAAGGCTCATTAAATGTTGTTAACATAGGGATCATTAAAGGTTAACGTAGGGCTCATTAAATGTTGTTAACGTAGGGCTCATTAAATGTCATTAATGTAGGGCTCATTAAACGTCATTAATGTAGGGGTCATTAACGTAGGGCTCATTAAATGTTGTTAACGTAGGGCTCATTAAATGTTGTTAATGTAGGGGTCATTAACGTAGGGCTCATTAAATGTCATTAACTCAAGGCTCATTAAATGTCGTTAACGTAGGGCCCATTAAATGTATGTCATATATGGCTCATCAGCGCATCAGGTTTGAATTTTTTCATGCTGATCAAAGCTCTAATCAAATCCAGACATATATGATTTATAATGCTCTTGAATGACACTTCCGGTTTTGGCATTAAATACCGGGTTACCTGGGAGAAACGTGATTTATTCTCGGGATGGAACATTTGTTAAATTCCCGGGAAAATATTCAACCCTAGTTTGTCTGTGTGTGTGTGTGTGTGTGTGTGTGTGTGTGTGTGTATGTGTGTGTGTGTGTGAGCGTGTGTGTGTGTGTGTGTGTGTGTGTGTGTGTGTGTGTGTGTGTGTGTGTGTGTGTGTGTGTGTGTGTGTGTGTGTGTGTGTGTGTGTGTGTGTGTGTGTGTGTGTGAGCGTGACGCTGATTGTCAGTGGAATTAAACAGTGTCAGTGGTGCTGAGTGTCAGTGGTGTTAAACAGGCAAGTGCTGCAGGTGTTGCAGATCTGATTAAAGCCGTTTTGCTCTCTGAGCTACGTTCAATGCGGGCACTGTAAGTAATTGCTTGATTTGACTCTTTCAGCTGTTTTCCTCAGTGATTATGCCAGAGGAGTTTGCTGGGAGCATGACAGGTTCTGGAAGATCTCTCCCCGGAGCGAGAGAATCTGTCTTGGGTCACCAAGAGACTCCAGTTACAGAAGAGCAGCCCCTTCAGAAGGTGATCCACCTTATCAAAACCCCTCACACACACACATACATGCACACTCAAACACACGGACACACACACACCTGTACTCAGACACACACACATCTCCTGTTACAGAGTTCTGCCTGTCAGTAAAACCAAGCAGCTTCTTTCTGATAGCAGAAAGGTAGATGGAGGACGGAAAAGACATTATAAACATTATACATACAGTAAACGTGGTGTTACATTGTTTCCACTAAGTGAACTCTAACTAACCAGTCAGTGATCTCCATCATTAGTACCCTCTTTATCATCAACGCAACAGTCTGATGCTCATAAAATGTCTGCGTTTTAGTCTGTCAATGTCTTCGTCTTCCAGTCTGTCCATCTGTCCGTCAGTTGGTCATATATTCTGATACTAGGTGGTTTCAATTAGTCTCACTCTCTCTTTCTCTCCAAGTTAGCATGCATTACTCTTGGCAACACTTCCTGCTGGGCTGAGCTGTGATTGGATGGTCAGGAGAACTGGCTGTGGCCGGAAATCAAGACTTTGGTCATGCTATGCTGCGTGTATCCACTCTGTACTCAACACAAATGCGTAAAATGGATTGTTGAGGGTCTTTGGTTCAACATTATAGGGTAAAGGTGTTTCTGTGAGTCTGCAACAAGCTGGGCCATGGGAGAGAGCATAACCTAAACTGGGAGGACGCCAGACAGAAAAACAGCAGATGAGGGGTGAAGAGGGTCCATTGACTGATGAAGTGAAGTAGCTTTGGCATGAGACTAGTGCCCTCAGCTCCAAGTGCCATACATGCACACAAACACACATACACACGCATTCAGACTCGCACAAGCATGCGTAATTTCATGGGACTATACCCTCAGCCCCTAGTGCTGCGCTCAAACTCCCGAAGATAAAAGCCTTGAGGGCCCCTCTAATCTCCATACACCACCGGTGGTTGGGGCTACAAGGTGTGTGTGTTTAGCCCACAGGGAAAAGGTGGGTGGGCAGAGGTTGTAGGTAGCCACTGACAAGCATCAACAAACACACGCAACAACAGTCAAGTGCAAAGCCATCCACACACCAGAAAGAATAACCTCCTGCTCACTGCACAAGTACCACAGAGCCACATCAATACGCAGGGAGACCCTTCTTAGTCCCTAAATGAACTGGAGATTCCATCTGGCCTAAGGCATAGGGGACCCAACAGCAGGAGAATCTGTGACACAGTAGGGAGAGAGATAGAGAGAGACTTGTTTGGCAATGTTAATATATGTTTCCCATGCCAATAAAGCCCCTTGAATTGAATTGAATTGACAGAGAGAGAGAGAGTTGAATTTTTACAAATCTTTATTTTAAACTAAAGTATTAACACAAATATTGGCACACTGCCTTTTCAGAAATTACACAACAAATGTGTCCTTATATAAACATATAAAAAACTAATACATTAAATAAAAATTCATTTACATTCAACTTATTAAATCAACAAAACATTATTTCCCCTCCTCCACAAAACATACCTCTCCATCATAAGTCCACTTCTCCTCAAATAATGGGAGGTCTTTTACTAATCCTTTAAAAACATATCTTACATCCTTACTATTTCCCTTATCTATCTTATTTTTCCTACTCTGAAAAATGTACATTTTAGCTTTACCAAAAATAAAATGTAACAGTTGACATGTTCTTTTCTGTGTTATTTTCAGTGTTATTGAAAATCTCCCCTACAGCTGTAAACAAAGACTCTAGTATTTCAAAGAGAGGCTTTATCCTCTCACACTCCATAAAACAGTGCAAAATTGTTCATCTTATATTACAAAAAAGACATCCATCTCCAACATCTGAATTAATGACAGATACAAAAGCATTATTATTATTTTATTTTTTTCACCTTTATTTAATCAGGTAAGCTAGTTGAGAACAAGTTCTCATTTACAACTGCGACCTGGCCAAGATAAAGCAAAGCAGTGCGACACAAACAACAACACAGAGTTACACATGGAATTAACAAGCGTGGAGTCAATAACACAATAGGAAAAAAAGAAAGTCTATATACAGTGTGTGCAAATGGCGTGAGGTAGGCAATAAATAGGCCATAGTAGCAAAGTAATTACAATTTAGCAAATTAACACTGGAGTGATAGATGAGCAGATGATGATGTGCAAGTAGAAATACTGGTGTGCAAAATAGCAGAAAAGTAAATAAAAGCAATATGGGGATGAGGTACAGCTGCAGCGATCGGTTAGCTGCTAAGATAGTTTAAAGTTAGTGAGGGAAATATAAGTCTCCAGGTTCAGCGATATTTGTAATTCGTTCCAGTCATTGGCAGCAAAGAACTGGAAGGAAAGGCGGCCAAAGGTGGTGTAGGCTTTGAGGATGACCAGTGAAATATACCTGCTGCAGTGCGTGCTACGGGTGGGTGTTGTTATCGTGACCAGTGAGTTGAGATAAGGCAGAGCATTACCTAGCATAGACTTATAGATGACCTGGAGCCAGTGGGTCTGGTGACAAATATGTAGTGAGGGCCAGCCGACTAGACCATACAGGTCGCAGTGGTGGGTGGTGTAAGGGGCTTTGGTGACAAAACGGATGGCACTGTGATAGACTGCATCCAGTTTGCTGAGTAGAGTGCTCGAAGCTATTTTGTTAACCTCTAGCGACGAGCAATCCCGTATCCGGGAGCGTAATCATAGCCTCAAGCTCATTACCATAACGCAACGTTAACTATTCATGAAAATCGCAAATGAAATAAAATAAATATATTGGCTCACAAGCTTAGCCTTTTGTTAACAACACTGTCATCTCAGATTTTCAAAATATGCTTTTCAACCATAGCTACACAAGCATTTGTGTAAGAGTATTGATAGCTAGCATAGCATTAAGCCTAGCATTCAGCAGGCAACATTTTCACAAAAACAAGAAAAGCATTCAAATAAAATCATTTACCTTTGAAGAACTTTGGATGTTTTCAATGAGGAGACTCTCAGTTAGATAGCACATTTTCAGTTTTTCCAAAAATATTATTTGTGTAGGAGAAATCGCTCCGTTTTGTTCATCACGTTTGGCTAAGAAAAAACCCTGAAAATTCAGTCATTACAACGCCAAACGTTTTTCCAAATTAACTCCATAATATCGACAGAAACATGGCAAACGTTGTTTAGAATCAATCCTCAAGGTGTTTTTCACATATCTATTCGATGATAAGTCATTTGTGGCAGTTGGGTTTCTCCTCTGAAGCAAACAGAAAAATACACGCAGGTGGAGATTACGCAATAATTGCAACGGAGGACACCAAGCGAGCACCTGGTAAATGTAGTCTCTTATGGTCAATCTTCCAATGATATGCCTACAAATACGTCACAATGCTGCAGACACCTTGGGGAACCGACAGAAAGTCAGTCGTAAGCTCATTCCTTGCGCATTCACAGCCATATAAGGAGACATTGGAACACAGCGCCTTCAAAATCTGGGGCATTTCCTGTTTGAAATTTCATCTTGGTTTCGCCTGTAGCATCAGTTCTGTGGCACTCACAGATAATATCTTTGCAGATTTGAAACGTGTTTTCTTTCCAAAGCTGTCCATTATATGCATAGTCAAGCATCTTTTCGTGACAAAATATCTTGTTTAAAACGGGAAAGTTTTTTTATCCAAAAAATTAAAAGAGCGCCACCTATATCAAAGAAGTTAATAATATCGCCGGAGTTGAGGATCGGTAGGTTACTCAGTTTTACGAGGGTATGTTTGGCGGCGTGAGTGAAGGAGGCTTTGTTGCAAAATAGGAAGCCAATTCTAGATTTAATTTTGGATTGGAGATGTTTAATATGAGTCTGGAAGGAGAGTTTACAGTCTAGCCAGACACCTGGGTATTTGTAGTTGTCCACATACTCTAAGTCAGAACTGTCCAGAGTAGTGATGCTAGTTGGGTGGGCTGGTTGCGGACAGTGAACGGTTGAAAAACATGCCTTTGGTTTTACTAGCGTCTACGAGCAGTTGGAGGCCAAAGAAGGAGTGTTGTATGGCATTGAATCTCGTTTGGAGGTTAGTTAAAACTTCTTATGGGCAGGTGGGACATAGCGACCCACCTCGACAACATCCGGTGAAATTGCAGACCGCAAATTCAAAATACAGAAAAACTCATAATAAACATTCATAAAACATACAAGTGTTATACATCAGTTTAAAGATTAACTTCTTGTTAATCCAGCCGCTGTGTCAGATTTCAAAAAGACTTTATGGCAGCGCCCCGCTTACATAAGCATACAAACATTTTCCAGCCAAGTAGATTAGTCAGGAAAGTCAGAAATAGCGATAAAATTAATCATTTACCTTTGATGATCTTCATATGGTTGCACTTACAAGACTCCATGTTACACAATAAATGTTTGTTTTGTTCGATAAAGTCCCTCTTTATATACAAAAAAACTATATTTTGTTGGCGTGTTTTGTTCAGTAATCCACTGGCTCAAAGGCGGTCACAACACACCAGTAAAGTTCGTCAAAACATGTCAAACATTGTTCTTTATTAATCGTCAGGTTGTCGATTGTCTTTATAATCGATAATATTTCAACCAGACAATAGCGTATTCAATACAAAGGAAAAAGAACGGAGGAGCTCCCAATTGTGTGCGCAAAAAGCTCTGGTTCATTCGACCGACCACTCAGAAAATGTTGTCATTCTTACTAATTTTTCATAATAAAAGCCTGAAACAATGTCTAAAGACTGTTGACATCTGGCGGAAGCCATAGGAACTGCAATCTAGGTCCCATCCATCTATATGGTGGATAGGCTTACAATGGAAAAAAAACACTAAATTCAAAAGAATACCACTTCCCGGATGGATTTTCCTCAGGTTTTCGCCTGCCATATCAGTTCTGTTATACTCACAGGCATGATTTTTTATTCAATACTACCATGCATATGTATATCCTAGCTTCTGGGCCTGAGTAACAGGCAGTTTACATTGGGCACCTCATTCATCCAAAATTCAAAATACTGCACCCTACCCAAAAGAGGTTAACATAGTGTCCAAAGAAGGGCCAGATGTATACAGAATGGTGTCGTCTGCGTAGAGGTGGATCAGAGAACCACCCGCAGCAAGAGCGACATCGTTGATATATACAGAGAAAAGAGTCGCCCGGGAATTGAACCCTGTGGTACCCTCATAGTCTGCCAGCGGTCCGGACAACAGGCCCTCTGATTTGACACACTGAACTCTGTCTGAGAAGTAGTTGGTGAACCAGGTAAGGCAGTCATTTGAGAAACCAAGGCTGTTGAGTCTGCCGATAAGAATACGGTGATTGACAGAGTCGAACGCCTTGGCCAGGTTGATGAAGACAGCTGCACAGTACCTGTCTTTTATCGATGGCGGTTATGATATCGTTTAGTACCTTGAGCGTGGCTGAGGTGCACCTGTGACCAGCTCGGAAACAGATTGCACAGCGGAGAAGGTACGGTGGGATTCGAAAGGGTCGGTGATCTGTTTATTATCTTGGCTTTCGAATGATGTCATGTAACACCCTCCATTGCATATCACCAGTACCCTTTTGTAACGGTGGCTTGTACAGTGCTCTCCGTGCTGGCTTTACCTTGTCATCAAGGCCCTGTTTTACCCTCCAATGAGTGTCTTTTCTATTTTTCTTTATTTAAAACCTTGACACACCCCCTATATAACTCCTTCCCATTCACCTCATCCAAACACACCTCTTCCAACCCACTCAAATCCAGTACTAAAGCCTTTCTGTCTGACTCTTGGGTATTTGGTGTAATCCTTAGTCTTGGAAATGGGGCGTCTTCATCTTGTGCCTTTTTGTAGGAACTCTTGATGATAATTCCCTCTTCTGCTGACAGAGCCTTCCTGCAACTTTCCAGCAGTTGTCCGACAATCCTTTCTGACCTCACCCACAAATGTTCAACCACCCGTCCTCCGTCCGTTAATGTGGGCCCAGCCATGTCCATTGACTTCCTTAGGGGGATGATTTTGCCCTTCACCAGCATTTTGGAGAAATGTGGAACAGCTTCAGTTGTACAATCCAGTCTTGCCCCATACACCAGAGGTTCCTCCAACAGCCAATGCACTGACTCCACCTTAGTGCGTCTGTACACCTTCATTATACTCCAAACCCTATGAAGGCCTCTGTAAAACGGAGGTACTCCATTCCTAGAAATCTGACTACTGTTAACCAAAAATAAAGCCTTCTTTAAATCTAATCCCCCTACCTTCTGTAATACCAGGCCTACCACCCCTCTCCACACCACATTTTTTGGTCCATAAAGCAACCTTTGAATAAACTGAAACCGGAAAGCAGCAGCCCTACTAGGAAGATGTACAAGACCTTGTCCCCCCCCTCCTCTTTTGAATATACAAAACACTTTGTGGAACCCAATGATATTTATCCCCCCACAAATCTACAATAATTGCCTGTATCTTGGCCAGAAGGCCGGACGGTGGCTCTAAACATGACAATCAATGCCACAGTGCAGAGGCAACCACATTGTTAGCAATAATAGTGCGTTCCCTGTATGACATATGAGATAGCAACCAACGCCATCTCCTCATCCTCCCTTCCACCATTTCAACCACCCCATTCCATTTTTCCCCTCATCCCCTAGGTACACTCCAAGATACTTGAAACCTCCAGACTATTTCCCAATCTGTAAAGCACTACTTTCCCCCCCCCCAATTTCCCTTTGCAGAGGATATTCCCTTAAACCGAGCAACTATGAGACTCAAACTATCCACCTCCGCTTGATTTTTCACCAAAATAACTACATCAGCATATGCTGAGAGACGAATAGGAGGAATATCCTCTGAAAGGTACACCTCTTCAATGCGACTATAACGATACAGGGTGAGACTCAGATGCAGACACGGGAGGCAGATGGTTTGAGTCTCTGATATTTATTATAATCCAAGGGGCAGTTAAGAGACAGGTTGTGGACAGGCAAAATATCATAAACCAGGTCAGAATCCAGGAGGTACAGAGAGGCAGGCAGGCTCGAGGTCAGGGCAGGCACACCACTGCCCCCCCCCCCCCACTCCTGTTGCCACACAACTTCATTTTCCATATTACTATGCGTTTCTTGTAGAAAACTTATGTCACTTCCCTTTCCCTTTATTAACTCATACACTACGGCTCTTTTTTTCTTCTCTCTTGCCCCATTTATGTTTAAGGAAGAAATCTTAAAACTGCTCATGGCTGAAAGTAAAATACAACAAGAAACAGAACACATCTCTTTACAGAGTTAAGGCTCTCTCTCTTTCTCTCTCTCTCTCTCTGCCTCTCTCTCTCTATATATATATATATATATCTCCCTCCCTCCCTCCCTCCCTCCCTCCCTCCCTCTCTCTCTCTCTCTCTCTCTATCTCCCTCCCTCCCTCCCTGCCTCTCTCGCTCTCTCTCTCTGCCTCTCTCTCCTCTCTCTCTCTCTCTCTCTCTCTCTGCCTCTCTCTCTATCTCCCTGTGTGTGTGTGTTTCTGTATTGCTCTTCAGGACAGCAGCAGACTGGGGGGGTCTCAGGTCTCAAGGTCACTCATCACACTGAACAATTAGACCATCTTGGCTACCAGGAGTTCACTTGCAAAGCTTGCTTTTGTGCTCGACAAAAACATATTTTGATTGATGTTTGATTTATTTCAGTACGGATATTCAGTACGATGCTTAGTAGTGCGCACTTGTGTGTGTGTGTGTGTGTGTGTGTGTGTGTGTGTGTGTGTGTGTGTGTGTGTGTGTGTGTGTGAACAACTGAATAGCTTGACTCATTGGAGAATCAGGACACACATCTGCTTCTAAGAGTAAACCCATCCTGGTCAGCCCTGTCTTCCCATCGCTGTGTGATTTCACAGTACTCACAAATATTTACTTTGTTTAATAATGGATATGAAACGATGGCCCCAGTATGGCCCATTCATTAGCTGCTGTTTGAGACAAGGTGTGTTAGAGAGCACAGAGCATGATAAAGTGTTTGCTCTGTGTTTTCGTTCCTCAGTGTAAGCAACGGTGATCGTGACCAATAGAGATAGACTGATGAAGAGGGATCATTGGTTGTCTAGAGAATATGAATCATTCCAAAGTCTCTTCACCTATTACAGATGAGATTCACTACAGGCCTCACTCACTGACTGACTAACTGCACCTAGCATAAACACACACACAGATGAGCATAGCATAGGGGTTATTCCAGCACTCGGTATGTGTGTGTGTGTGTGTGTGTGTGTGTGTGTGTGTGTGTGTGTGTGTGTGTGCCTGTGTGCATGCCTGTTTTTAGGGCCTGATGGATCTCTGAGGTACTAAAGTATGACCTGTCCTTTGCAGTATTTCAAACTGTTGCCATAACAGTAACACCTTATTTACACAAGTATTCAGACCCTTTGCTATGAGACTCGAAATTGAGCTCAGGTACATCCTCTTTCCATTGATTATCCTTGAGATGTTGATTGGAGTCCACCAGTGGTAAATTCACTTGATTGGACATGATTTGGAAAGTGTGTGTGTGAGAGCGGGTCCTATTGTGCCGAGGAAAGGAAGGACCTCCCCCCGCCCTCCGCCCTCCATCCCTTCCAATCTCAGGTGAAGCGGTGTGTAGAGAGCAGCAGATGATCCTGATAAGAGGATTAGTTTATTAATCATCCCCTCTCCCACAGCTGAGCTACGATCAGAGAGATAGGCCTACACACACACACACACACACACACACACACACACACACACACACACACACACACACACACACACACACACAAAGAGCTGTGCCAAGATAAGGGAGATGGGGCTGCCACTTAGAGTCATCAACACTAGGGGAAGTGTGATAAATCACCACCCAATGGATCTCTGGGGGTTTTCAGAGCAAGTTTGTGTGTGTGTGTTGGAATACAACACAGCAGGATAGAACACAGCTAATGTTGGTGTTTGGCCTTTCCTTCCTCATGTGGAAATTGATGGTGAAATTTGTTTGTGATGATTTCCAAATTGCTTCCTTTCCCTACTGTGAGAGAGTGTGATTTCTCTAAGTGTGTGGGTGCTTATGTGTGTGGATGCATATGTGTGTGGGTGTGTATGTGTGTGGTTTGGTGTGGGTGTGTATGTGGGTGTGTATGTGTGTGTGTGTGTGTGTGTGTGTGTGTGTGTGTGTATGTGTATGTGTATGTGTGTGTGTGTGTGTGTGTGTGTGTGTGTGTGTGTGTGTGTGTGTGTGTGTGTGTGTGTGTGTGTGTGGGTGTGTGTGGTTGTCTGTGAGTTCTTTGTCTTGTTATAGCTTTCTTACCACAGTAGATTTAGATTTGTTTATCTATCCTTGCGTGGACCAAACAATTGATTTCCATTCAAAATCCTATTTTCCCTATCGTCTAAACCTAATACTTACCCTTTCCCAAACCCTTCCTAACCTTAACACCAAACCCCTAAACCTAAACCTATCCCAGTTTACCTATTTGCTTATTTGGATTTTTTCATTAGCTGTTGCAAAAGCAGCATGCAACAAATATTGTGGTTAAACTCAAATATACTAATTGATAAAAAAATATATTTTTCGAATACTAAAACAACAAAAACATTTTAGAATCTTTGTCAATTATGTCATAAATAGGACTGGTGGAGTTATGTCACACATGCAGCAAACAAAAATATATGGAAATGTCTGCTCTACCCAAAATTACAACCAACTAAAAGGAACTTGTCTGTCGGCTCTGCATTAAAGACCAAAATTGGTTAAATAAAATTATGATAAATAAAAAAGTACACCAGTTTCATTTAAGGACCAAAAAATGTACATCAAAAAAGTGCATCTCCTCCTCATGGACTGCACCAGATGTGTCAGTTCTTGCTGTAAGATGTTACCCACACTTCCACCAAGGCACCTGCAAGTTCCTGGACATTTCTGGGGGGAATGGCCCTAGCCATCAACCTCCGATCCAACAGGTCCCAGACGTGCTCAATGGGATTGAGATCCGGGCTCTTCGCTGGCCATGGCAGAACACTGACATTCCTGTCTTGCAGGAAATCACGCACAGAACGAGCAGTATGGCTAATGGCATTGTCATGCTGGAGGGTCATGTCAGGATTAGCCTGCAGGAAGGGTACCACATGAGGAAGAGGATGTCTTCCCTGTAATGCACAGCGTTGAGACTGCCTGCAATGACAACAAGCTCAGTCCCGTGATGCTGTGACACATCGCCCCAGACCATGACGGACCCTTCACCTCCAAATCGATCCCGCTCCAAAGTACAGCCCTCGGTGTAACGCTCATTCCTTCGACGATAAACGCAAATCCAACCATCATCCCTGGTGAGACAAAACCCCAACTTGTCAGTGAAGAGCACTTTTTTCCAGTCCTGTCTGGTCCAGCGACGGTGGGCTTATGCCCATAGACGAAGTTGTTGCCAGTGATGTCTGGTAGGGACCCGCCTTACAACAGGCCTACAAGCCCTCAGTCTAGCCTCTCTCAGCCTATTGCGGACAGTCTGAGCACTCATGGAGGGATTGTGCTTTCCTGGTGTAACTCGGGCAGTTGTTGTTGCCATCCTGTACCTGTCCCGCAGGTGTGATGTTCAGATGTACCGATCCTGTGCAGGTGTTGTTACACGTGGTCTGCCACTGTGAGGATGATCAGCTGTCCGTCCTGTCTCCCTGTAGCGCTGTCTTAGGCGTCTCACAGTACGGACATTGCAATTTATTGCCCTGGTCACATCTGCAGTCCTCATGGCTCCTTACAGCATGCCTAAAGAATGTTCACGCAGATAAGCAGGGACCCTGGGCATCTTTCTTTTGGTGTTTTTCAGAGTCGGTAGAAAGGCCTCTTTAGTGTCTTAAGTTTTCATAACCGTGAACTTAATTGCCTACTGTCTGTAAGCTGTTAGTGTCTTAACCACTGGTCCACAGGTGTATGTTCATTAATTGTTTATGGTTAATTGAACAAGCATGGGAAACAGTGTTTAAACCCTTTACAATGAAGATCTGTGAAGATATTTGGATATTTACGAATTATCTTTGAAGACAGGGTCCTGAAAAAGGGGCGTTTCTCTTTTTGCTGAGTTTATATATACAGTGGGGCAAAAAAGTATTTAGTCAGCCTCCAATTGTTCAAGTTCTCCCACTTAAAAAGATGAGAGAGGCCTGTAATTTTCATCATAGGTACACTTCAACAATGACAGACAAAATGAGAAAAAAAATCCAGACAATCACATTGTAGGATTTGTTATGAATTTATTTGCAAATTATGGTGGAAAATAAGTATTTGGTCACCTACAAACAAGCAAGATTTCTGGCTCTCACAGACCTGTAACTTCTTCTTTAAGAGGCTCCTCTGTCCTCCACTCGTTACCTGTATTAATGGCACCTGTTTAAACTTGTTATCAGTATAAAATACACCGGTCCCCAACCTCAAACAGTCACACTCCAAACTCCACTATGGCCAAGACCAAAGAGCTGTCAAAGGACACCAGAAACAAAATTGTAGACCTGCACCAGGCTGGGAAGACTGAATCTGCAATAGGTAAGCAGCTTGGTTTGAAGAAATCAACTGTGGGAGCAATTATTAGGAAATGGAAGACATACAAGACCACTGATAATCTCCCTCGATCTGGGGCTCCACGCAAGATCTCACCCCGTGGGGTCAAAATGATCACAAGAACGGTGAGGAAAAATCCCAGAACCACACGGGGGGACCGAGTGAATGACCTGCAGAGAGCTGGGACCAAAGTAACAAAGCCTACCATCAGTAACACACTACGCCGCCAGGGACTCAAATCCTGCAGTGCCAGACGTGTCCCCCTGCTTAAGCCAGTACGTGTTCAGGCCCGTCTGAAGTTTGCTAGAGAGCATTTGGATGATCCAGAAGAAGATTGGGAGAATGTCATATGGTCAGATGAAACCAAAATATAACTTTTTGGTAAAAACTCAACTCGTCGTGTTTGGAGGACAAAGAATGCTGAGTTGCATCCAAAGAACACCATACCTACTGTGAAGCATTGGGGTGGAAACATCATGCTTTGGGGCTGTTTTTCTGCAAAGGGACCAGGACGACTGATCCGTGTAAAGGAAATAATGAATGGGGCCATGTATCGTGAGATTTTGAGTGAAAACCTCCTTCCATCAGCAAGGGTATTGAAGATGAAACGTGGCTGGGTTTTTCAGCATGACAATGATCCCAAACGCACCGCCCGGGCAACGAAGGAGTGGCCAGTCTCCAGATCTCAACCCCATAGAAAATCTTTGGAGGGAGTTGAAAGTCCGTGTTGCCCAGCAACAGCCCCAAAACATCACTGCTCTAGAGGAGATCTGCATGGAGGAATGGGCCAAAATACCAGCAACAGTGTGTGAAAACCTTGTGAAGACTTACAGAAAATGTTTGACCTCTGTCATTGCCAACAAAGGGTATATAACAAAGTATTGAGATAAACTTCTGTTATTGACCAAATACTTATTTTCCACCATAATTTGCAAATTAATTCATTAAAAATCCGACAATGTGATTTTCTGGATTTTTTTTCTCTCATTTTGTCTGTCATAGTTGAAGTGTACCTATGATTACAGGCCTCTCTCATCTTTTTAAGTGGGAGAACTTGCACAATTGGTGGCTGACTAAATACCTTTTTGCCCCACTGTATGTGGGGGATACAACCTTCCCAGCTCTGCAGATTTTGCTGCGAAGAGACATGGTCATTCAATCATTTATCTTCGTACTGTCCATACGTAGCTTGTTTTGGTCACAGGTCCAGGAATGGCTGAAGATTTGCAACATTTACCTGGAGTTAACTGCAGATAGCACTACTGGGTGATTTGAAAGGTCATAATCAATCGATCAATAATATAATAATGCTTATGGCAAAAACATTTATCTTTAATTTACAATCTGTAGAAACTATGAGAATAGAACGTTTCAGAACTTCCTTGAAACATCACAGCACAGTTGAAAAATATGTGGCAAATAGAAATCTAATGTGGATGGTGTTAAGAGATAGATGGGAGGGTTGTATGGAGATGAAGGGTGGGAGTAATAACTACTAATAACAACAAGATAACTAATGTAAAATATACTGTGTCTGTAAAATGTATATAGGTTCAGAAGCTTTATGCAACAGCACTGTTCAAAATATATGGCAAACAGAAATGTAACTGGATGGACATCAGAAAAATATGAGAGAGATTGAGGGTTTTCATTTATTTCACTTTTATTTAGAGGTTAAGGGTTTTAATTTATTTAGCTTAAAATACATAAAAAAAATATATGTATACAATACCCGTCAAAAGTTTGGACACATCTATTCATTTAAGCGTTTTTCTAAATTTTTCAACATTTTACATTGTAGAATAGTAGTGAAGACATCAAAAATATGAAATAACACGTATGGAATCATGTAGTCACCAACCAAAAAAGTGTTAATACATCAAAATATATTTTATATTCTTCAAAGTAGCCACCCTTTGCCTTGATGACAGCTTTGCACACTCTTGGCATTCTCTCAACCAGCTTCATGAGGTAGTCACCTGGAATGCATTTCAATTAACAGGTGTGCCTTGTTAAAAGTACATTTGTGGAATTTATTTCCTTCTGGTCCCCGCAAGGACAGTAATACTCCTAAACACACACACACACACACACACACACACACACACACACACACACACAAACATTATGCACAGCACATGGACAAGGCTAATGCTACAATCCGTCTCACGACAGTTCTGTCTCAGAGTTCTGAAGTAGAATGTGTTATGCTAATGAGGTGTGTTAGATGGTCCTGGTCCAATCACAGAGGGCATTGTTTACACTCTCTGGGCGTTTCCATGGGGAAGTGGTCTCTCTGTGGTGAACGAGAGTCTCACGGACACAGATGGATGTATTGATGCATGATGACAACCTTAATCGACTCTGAATGTCTCATGCACACACACGCACATACATACACACAAAGGCGCAAGGAACAGAACTGGCACTCACACCGGAACAGATGTGTGACAGACGGGACCCAGGAATGCACTAAAATCCACAACACACGCTCTTACACACACACAAACACATACAGTACACATGCACAATGCTTATATGCAGTCACATACACACACAACAAATGGACACTGACAGTGTTCCTTCTCTCCCTGCCAGTGTTCATCTTCACTAGGTACAAAATGGGAGAAGAAAGTTTCACTATGTTGTACCGTATTGAACATGACCCTTGTTAGCTGGGTCAGAGCTAAGGGCTAGGTGTTGTGGTTCTGGTTCCTTTGTGACTCTGATGTTAACCTGATGGGCTGTACATCTGTGGTTGTTCTTTCCTGCATTCCCTGTTTGTCTCTCTGACACTAACCTTGTTTCTGACTCGCCTTTTGGAGGAATTCTGTCTCAGAGGAACCAGAACTACCACTTTCCTTCTGTATCAATTCACCATGGTCAGGCAATGGCACACACACACTGCCCTCCACCCTCTCTGTCTCTCTCTCTACCTCTCTCTTTCTCTACCTCTCTCTCCATCACACACACTCTCAATATTTCTCTCTTTCTCCCTCTACTCTTTATTTTGTATCCAAATGCAAGTTGTGACTGGCTCTTATACGCTCTCCTCTTGTCCTCTCCTCCCTTTCCTCCTCTCCTCTCTCTCTCTCTCTCTCTCTCCTTTTCTACTTCTGGGGTACAGTATTACACACTCCTCTGATGAGTAATCTGGTCATCAAAATTGTACTCCTAGGTAGCTAGCTAGCAAACGTACGCTCTCCTCTTGTCCTCTCCTCCCTTTCCTCCTCTCTCGTCTCTCACTCTCTCTCTCTCTCTCCTTTCCTACTTCTGGGGTACAGTATTACACACTCCTCTGATGAGTAATCTGGTCATCAAAATTGTACTCCTAGGTAGCTAGCTAGCAAACGTACGCTCTCCTCTTGTCCTCTCCTCCCTTTCCTCCTCTCTCGTCTCTCACTCTCTCTCTCTCTCTCCTTTCCTACTTCTGGGGTACAGTATTACACACTCCTCTGATGAGTAATCTGGTCATCAAAATTGTACTCCTAGGTAGCTAGCTAGCAAACGTACGCTCTCCTCTTGTCCTCTCCTCCCTTTCCTCCTCTCTCTCTCTCTCTCTCTCTCCTTTCCTACTTCTGGGGTACAGTATTACACACTCCTCTGATGAGTAATCTGGTCATCAAAATTGTACTCCTAGGTAGCTAGCTAGCAAACGTACGCTCTCCTCTTGTCCTCTCCTCCCTTTCCTCCTCTCTCTCTCTCTCTCTCTCTCTCTCCTTTCCTACTTCTGGGGTACAGTATTACACACTCCTCTGATGAGTAATCTGGTCATCAAAATTGTACTCCTAGGTAGCTAGCTAGCAAACGTAGCTATACACAATAATACCAAAGTCATTATCAGCATGTGAAGTAGCTGTAAAATCACCAAACAATCACCAAACAAACTGCACTATCAATTTAGGAGTCTACAATCTCACCATGTTCAACCTGCAGATCGATGTGCCTGACATTCGCAACGGCACCATGCAATGCAAGGCAGTTCAATTACACATTTCGAGGTAGGACTATCACAAAGCTATGATCAATTGCTAATTCGAGAGAAGACAACTCCCGTGTCATGACATTGGCCAGTATTGAAATCTGACATGTACAGTATGATAGACGTTTTCACCATCTAAATGTTCCTATTCCTATTTTTTTAACTAGGCAAGTCAGGACCAATTGTGGTGGTTAAGAACAAATTCTTACTCTCAATGACGATCTAGGAATGGTGGGTTAACAGCCTGTTCAGGGGCAGAACAACAGATTTGTACCTTGTCAGCTCTGGGATTCGAACTTGCAACCTTTCGGTTACTAGTCCAACACTCTAACCACTAGGCTACCCTGCCGCCCCCTATTAACTTCCAGTGTAGAGAGACTTTATCACAGTGCTATGTCACACCGGACGGATTTCTGCCTGCTTGAACCCCTATAACTCAGATACACATGAAAACATGAAATGACCCAGGGAATAGATAGAACATCACTCGAAGATGCACAAAAACATATATAACAGTCAAAATAGCTGTATCTTTACTTTAAGTGACAAGTGGATTCTGCACCCCTCAAACACAGGAAACAGATGGCTGAAAAAGACAGCTCCTCAGGTGGGCGGGACGTTGCTAGTGTGTGTACTCCTGTGTGTGTCTGCCTCAGCCACCACACCAGCTGTAATATAAAACAGCATAAATTCTGACCTAAACACCCTGCCAACCGATCTGACAAATGATACACAGTCACAAAATATCAGAACACACACAAAACATCAGAACATCGGCCCAGACCAGCTCTGAAAATACAAAACAACAGTCACTCCACGCTTCTACATCTGTTTATTTACTGTGGCAATGATAGGGTCTTTGTGTCACACACACACAGAGAGCTCCCCTAGCTCAGCAGTTTGGGCTCTAGTTGAGATCCCATTGTATGTGATCTGAAAAGAGGCAGAAGATAAATATAAGAGTGTGTGATGTAGAGGTGTGTTTATTCTGCTCACTAATGATGTTTAAAGACTTTCAATCATCACGCCAGACTGTTTCTTCTCTCTCTTTCGGTGAGTCAGAGACATGGTAAACACTTGTAGTTTTCCACCAAATCTTCCCCACAGGAGAGACCAGGGACATAGCAGAGGGCGCACCAACCTAAACCTTGTTTACTCGCCTTTATATTTTTGGGAATAGTGTTTACCCACCTTTTAGGCCAAATTAGCATTGTTAGCATTAGCTTTTACTTGCTGTCCATCATCTCTATGCTTGCATTCAGTATTTTCCCATCTTTTTAACCCCCAAAAATGTTTTGCAAACTAAAATGCGCTGTTAATGTTCTTGTAGCAGAGGTAAAGGCATGGACTTTACTTGGATTACAGGCCTTCTTACCTGGGTGGTTTAAGGAGAGCCCCCCCCCCCCCGTCTCCCCTCCCCTCACCCGTTTCCCCTCTCCGTCTGTCTTCCCATCTCACTTCTGACTTCCCTGTCTTCCTCTCTTCACTTCCCCCTCCTCCCCCTGGCCCCCTCCCCTCTCCCACTCCCCAGTACTGGAATGTGTTATCTGGAGTCAGTCTATTTTACTCAACAGTAATAAAAGTATGTGTGTAATAAAGAGAGGTTCATGGCATAACGCCCACAGCCTCTTTAGGGCAGGATATTACAGAGGTCTGGAACACCTCAGGATTTATTAACACGCTGGGGAAAAGAGTGTGTGTGTGTGTGTGTCATCTTCTCTGAAAATATACTGAGGCCCTCTCCCATGTCCTTTCCCCTTCTCTCTCCCCTCTCCTCATCACTACTCTTTTCTCTCATATCCTCCACTCTACCCCCATTTTCTCCCCTTCTCCTCCCACTCAACCCCCATTTCCTCCCCCTCTACTCCCACTCTCCTCCCCTTCTCCTCCCACTCTCCACCCACTCTTCTCCCCTTCTTCTCCCCCTCTCCGTCCATTTCCTTCCCCTCTACTCCCCATTCCTCCCACTCTCCTCCCCTTCTCCTCCCACTCTCCTCCCCTTCTCCTTCCCTTCTCCTCCCCTTCTCCTCCCACTCTCCTCCCCTTCTTCCCCCCTCTCCTCCCTTTCTCCACCCCTTTCTCCGTGCCTTCTCCCCTTCTTCTCCCACTCTCCTCCCTTTCTCCTCCCCCTCTTCTCCCCTCCTCCTCCTACTCTCCCTCTCTCCTTTCAGTAGATGGATGTCTCTGGGACACGTGTGTGTGTGTGTATTATTCTAATCCAGACAACCAGTAGCAGGTGGGTTATATGGGGTCAATATTTCTGTATTACACTATTAGGACTTTATAGGGAGTAAGGTGTCATTTGAGACAGCATCTGTGGTACTCTGAACCCTGCTTCCTTTAGGACCCAGAAACTCAACTCCATGTCCACACTGACTCTTTTAAGATGCTTTGGGACAGACAGGCTGAAGCCCAGTCAGGTGCCAGTAGGGCCTCAAACTACAGTGCATTATGCATCTGGTTCTCATAGGGTGGAAACACTGCAGTATAGACAGAGGAACCTGCTGTGTCTCACAGGACCCTGTAGACATGCATCACCCAATATTCCACTTTTAGTGTGAACTTTTCTAAAAGCACCCTAATGATATAGATAGCACTATTAATTATATTAAACTGGGTGGTACGAGAACTGAATGCTGATTGTCTGAAAGCCGCTGTATATCAGACCGTATATCACGGGTATGACAAAACATGCATTTTTACTGCTCTAACTGCATTGGTAACCAGTTTATAATAGCGATAAGGCACCTCAGGGGTTTGTGGTAAGAACACCTTCAAAATATTGAGTTAGACCCCCCCCCCCCCCCCCCTTTGCCCAAAGAACAGCCTCAGTTCGTCAGGGCATGGACTCTACAAGGTGTTGAAAGCATTAAACATGCTGACCCATGTTGACTCCAATGCTTCAAGTTGGCTGGATGTCCTTCGGGTGGTTGACCATTCTTGATACACACAAGAAACTATCAAGCATTATAAACCCAGCAGCATTGCATTTCTTGACACAAACCGGTACACCTGGCACCTACTACCATACCCCGTTTAAAGGTATTTGAATGTTTGTCTTGCCCATTCACCCTTTGAATGGCACACATACACAGTCCATGTCTCAATTGTCTCAAGGCTTAAAAATCCTTCTTTAACCCGTCTCCTCCCCTTCATCTACACTGATTGAAGTGGATTTAACAGTTGACATCAATAAGGGATCATACTGTAGTTTTCGTCTGGATACACCTGGTCAGTCTATTTCATGGAAAGAGCAGGTGTTTTTAACGTTTCGTACACTCATTGTAGATGTTGAGCACATTTCTGTTCTCATCCTCATCTCCTAGTGATTCCTATAAATGACCAGCATCAATAACCGCAAGTCATACAAACATCAACCCTGGGTCCGCTGCTTGAGAGCAAAACATCTGTTATGTGTGTGTGCGTCCATAGCATGTGCGTGTGTCTGTGCATCCGTGTGTGTGTAAAGTGATAGATGCGGCCTGCTGCTGGTGATTACTACTATGGTAAGAGGGTCTCATGGGCTGGGGAGTCGTGTGCTAAGTGTTCTGGGAGGGCAGATGCCTTTTCATGGAGCAAAATTCCAAGACATGAAGCCTAGATTGGAATAGGAAAAAGGCCCCCTGCCGCACCATCACACACAAACCCAGCCCCCACAATTAGATCATAGAGATATCCTGAACCACACACATTCCACAACACATTCCACACACACAGCCGCACGCACACTCTTATCTTCACACGTCAGGGGCAGGATTGATGGTTGGAAACTCTCTTTCTTCCACTGGGACTCATAACTCTGGACACTGATATTAAGACCAGACAGACAAGAACGGAGAGGAGGAGAGGAGAGGAGTTCTGATCAGTTGTTTTTGACAGACACCTGTGACTACATGCGTTCGTCAATACATACTGAACTCAGTTGTGACCCACATACCCAAAACAATCAATTAGCGTGTATGTTTGAGTGTACAGTATAGGCCTATACATAAGCATGTGTGTTGGACATTTGTGTTTAATTTGCTGGCGGAGGGAAGGGGACTCAGCCTGGCTGAGATGGGAGAAGGCTGTCATCACTGTGTGAGGACTGGTCTGCCCTGTTCAACACCCTCTTCTCCCTAATGGCTTCCAGTCGCTTGTAAAGACAGGGGAAAACACTGAGCCATGGGAAACCGTGACAGAGGAGTAGCCTTGATCCCCCTCAGTTGGCTTGTGTGTGTATGTGTGGGTGTGTGTTTGTTTGTGCGTGTGTGTGTGTGTGTGCGCGCGTGCGTGTTTGTGTCAGTGTGCCTTCAGAAGGAAAGGCCTTACGGACAGACTGAGTTCACCAAAAAGAGACAAAAAACATCCCAGAGAGAGGGAGAGATAGAGAGAGAGGGGGAGAGAGAGAAATAGAGAGAGGGACAGAGCGACAGGGAGAGAGAGGAGGAGAGATAGAGAGAGGGAGGGAGAGAGAGATATAGAGGGAGAGAGAGAGAGAGCGCAGAGGCACACTACAGTATATTGGCACTGTGTAGAATCAGATCAAATCAAATCAAAGTATATTGGTCGTGTACACAGATTTCCAGATGTTTCTGCAGGTGCAGTGAAATGCTTGAGTTTCTAGCTCCAATACCTAGCAATATAAAACAATGCACACATAATCCAAAGTGGAGTCACTTCATGCAGGCTGATGCGTGAGTTCCAGTTCAGGTATTTCACCTTCCTCATCTGAGTTCTGCACTGATGCAGCTCTCATACCATACCACCTCAGCCTCATTAAGACGTGATGCACTCCAGTCCCAATCATTCCTAACAGTATATGGATCTGAAGTAGAAGAGTTGAGAGTTATTACTGTCTGAATCCGTGGTTGAGGAGAGGGAAAGGGGGAATGGCCTGCACTTCTCTCACCTACCTACGGGCTTCCATTATACTGACATAAACACCTGAAACTTTTTCCTCTTCACTGACACGTAGTATTGAGGGGGGCGTGTGTGTATTTGTGTGTGTGTGTGTGTGTGTGTGTGTGTGTGTGTGTGTGAGGCACCTTTGAAGTGAATCAGCAGTTCCTTCTCACTGAGCTGTGGTATGAAGGTGGTGTGTGTTCGTGTGTGCATTTGTGGTGTGAGTGTTTTGTTATCTAGAACACCTTTGAAGTTAACAAGTGGTTTCTCCTCATTGACTTGTGATAAAAAAAAGGTGTGTGTGTGTGTGGAGGTGGTATGAGTAAGCTGATCCAGCTTGTCAGCATTTCTCCTCCGTCGGCACAAACCATCCCTCCGTTTTTCCTATTAACTGGTAATAACCTACTGTACCTGCATCCATCTGTAACTCTCCTGTCCTGAGGTCCATGTGCAAATTCGGTTTAGTTTCCATTGATTTCCACCATGTATCCACTTGCCATTATGTCCTTTTTTCCTGAAAGACAGACAGACAGACAGACAGACAGACAGACATACAGACAGACAGACAGACAGGCAGGCAGGCAGGCAGGCAGGCAGGCAGGCAGCCATGTACACTGTGAGCTATACACACACTGTCCACAGTCTATACACACACTGTTCACAGTCTATACACACACTGTCCACAGTCTATACACACACTGTCCACAGTCTATACACACACTGTCCACAGTCTATACACACAGCCAAACATTTGTATAACTCGTAGACAGGCTGTGTGAGAGAGAATGTGTGTGTGTGTGCCGGACTATGTTTGGACTCAATACAGGCTTTTCATGGCTCATGTTACTGTGGTTACTGCTGAGGGTTGCTGCCATGGCAATAGGAAATTAGAAAATGATAATGATGCATGGGACTGATTGGATTGAGGAGGGGATGGGGTGGAGTGGAGTCGTGGTGTGTTTACTGTGAGATGATTGGGTAAAATACATTCAGATGAGCCACTGTGCCTGAGACCAAGAGAAACATGTTAGCTTAAAGAGCTGATGCCTAGGCTTTAGCTAACACAATTTCAAACAGACCACCCGGGTTCGATGCCCATTCAGTCACATTAAGAGTTTGAGTTGT